>NW_027397063.1:59206738-59301880 GCF_003265705.2 Callorhinus ursinus | reverse complement strand
CACACACACACACACACACACACACACACACACACACACACACACACCCTTGAGTCCTTAGTGCCCTGTGATTCTTTACTTTCAAAAATAATCTTTTTATGGAAATATCCTGGCTTTCCAGATAGTCCAAAATCGTGAGGCTTTACTGAAATACTTGAGCACATGAAGTTAGTTCAGGAGGAAATGGCTGTGCCAGTGCAGTTTATGGCCCAGTAGGTGAGTGCCGGCCACTGGCCTATGTGCAGGCTGTTTCTTTACTCTCTGGGGAGCCATTCTGCGGTGGTGTCTGCACTCTGGACATGCAGCGGCAGGATGCCTGAAAAGATGCTTTGGGTGCAGGGATGGAAAGAGTTGGTGATGCCTTCGTTTCTTACCTCGTCATTCCACTGACCTTAGAATAGGGGCAGGAAACATCACTTGGAGGTGAGACCTTCAAGGACCTGTGGGATCAGAACGTGAAGGAGAAACACAGACACAACTCTATATTATAGGGTATTTCCTGACCTAAATCCTATGCTTGGTAGAATTTTCACAATGCAAAGGAAGTTTTCATAGCAAGTTCTGCCGTCCTTTTCAGCAGAAATTCTGTCTTCTCCCAAGGTTTCTCATCTCAGAAAAGCAAAGTGCCGCTGCCTTTCATTTCTTTGCGTCCTTCTTTTTGATGCCTGGCTGTATGTCAGGGAGGTACACCCCTCCAGAACCTCATTGTGGATTCACAGACTCACAGGCCAGGCTGAGTGTTTCTCGCAATCTCTTAAGCATCTGAATCATAAACAGAACTAATGAGACCTTGGAGATCATCTTGTCCAAACCCCTCCTTAAACAGAAGGAGACTGAATCCCGGAGAGGTTAAGCGACTTGCCCAAGGTCAATAGAATGCTTTTTCTTTTTTTTCTTCGCATCATGACCTGTCAGATCTGTAGTAACCTTCTCTGGACCAATTAAATTCCTATCACTAGTATTGTTTTACGAGAAACAGCCCCACTGGGCCCCGTCAGCAATAAGTCTTTGGAGCTGTCTCAGCCTGCAGTTGCTTTATATAAACTATCCCTTTTATGGGAGTTGAAGCACAGTATGAAAAGGGTTTTTGTCTCATGTTGACCTTGTTTAGTCACATTAACGCACACATTGGTTCCAGGCCCCATTCCATTCTCCGAACATCTTCTGACACGCTGATAGTGCTGAGCAGAGCAAGGTTGGGCTCACTCCTCTGGCAGAACCTCGGCACTTGGGAGGCCCTCGTTTCAGGGACAGCTACTTCTCCTGGGCGCTCTTCTCCCCGAACCCCACTGCCCAGCTGGAGACAGGGACGCCGCCTGAGTCCAACCCCAGTGTCTATTTTCCAGAAAACGGGCAATGCTGTGAGAGCCATTGGAAGACTGTCCTCTATGGCAATGATCTCAGGGCTCAGTGGCAGGAAATCCTCAACAGGGTCACCAACCAGCCCGCTCAATGCAGAAAAATTAGAATCTGAAGGTAAGGAGCTCCAGGAAGATTTTTCTCCAGCCAATTGGTGAGAAAGGAAGGGTTGGGGGATGGAGGGACATTTTGAGGTTTTGGGGGGTTTTCGGTTTGGTTTTTTTTTTATATAATATAAACTACAAGGATTAAATTCAGAACTAATTTTAGGTTGCCCTAACAACAATTTCTAGTTATTCTTTAATTGTTCAACCTTAGGTTCAACTATTTTCAGAGGGAAAGTTATTTGTCTAATAGAACCAGATGACCTCCGCTGTTCTTTTCCCTATATTTTACATAAGAATTAGCGAAGACTTCATTAAAAGCTTCCTTTTTTCTCATTACAAAAGCGATATTTGTATATTGATAGGTAAACATAAATAAACACATATAGTAGTATCTTTAAAAAAAATCCTTCCATATTCTTACGTCTTTGTGTTTTTCTTTAAAAAAACGAACTATAGTCCATATTCATTTGGCATTTTTCATGTTGCCGAAACATGTCGTTTGAATGGGGTAGACTGTGCATGACAGGGCTCCTCCTCAAGACCAGGAGAGTTAGTTATTTGCACACCGTCTGCGAGATGCTGCCTTGACCATCTCCTCAGTGAAGGCCTCGGCCTCTTCCTGCTCCAGATACATGTAGGGACTGGCCCTTATCTTCTTGAGGCACCTCATTTTGCCAAAGACACCCGCCTACTTCCCGCTGCCTGGTGTTTTTGGTATCCAAAGGTGAGAAGCTAAGTCTAGATCTCTCCTGAGTATAAAGGTAGGGTAATTGGCGAGGCTGCTTGCTGGGCTGTTCTGATGGAGTCGGGGGCATAGTCTGCAGCATGTGGGCCTGGTCCCTCCTGATCCATACTCCCCAGATGACCCAGAAATAGCCTGAAAGGAAGGGAGAAGATACAGGAGCCCCTCCAAGGACAGCTTTTCCTTGAATCCCTGGTCCACGTCATACAATGGGAAGGCAGTGTAAGTGTGGAGAACAGAACTCCAGGCAGGTTGAAGATGCATCTAGGACCCAGCTCCTCCTTCCCGAGGAGCAGGTAAAGGGCCTGATGCTGCAGGAGGAGGGCAAAGGGGGGACAGAGATCGGGAAGGCTGTTGTGGTTTGTCCTTGTTAGATACCCTCCACTGAATCCTGAAACAGCATGGAATGCAGCCAAAAATCCTTTTTAAAGATTATTTCCTTTTTCAATGTGTCAGCATAAGGGAAAGGGGGGGAGTTCAAACATTTGTGCAGTTTGGTTATGGTTCTCTCTGCTGCCAAAACCTTTCGGCAGCAGGCCAACCTGTCCCCAGGAGAAAGGTGTGTTTGATTCAGTCCTCTAAGCTGCATTATTTGCTGAATTATAGCAACTTAAAAAAAAAAAAAAGTCAGCTTTTTTAAAAGAGGGAAGAGGAGAGAACAGGGAATGAAGAACTGACCGCATTTCCTTCCCTGTCTCCTAGAAGATGTGTCTCAAGCTTTCCTTGAGGCTGTTGCAGAAGAAAAGCCCCATGTAAAACCCTATTTCTCTAAGACCATCCGTGATTTAGAAGTTGTGGAGGGAAGCGCTGCTAGATTTGACTGCAAGATTGAAGGTAAGTTGTAGCTATTCTTCCCTTGACTACAAAAGTGGTGTGGTGGACTGGTGGGCTCTGCCCTGTGCCCCGAGCAAAATGTTCATTCTGGGCAGCCAGGCTGCGAGGACAACGGGGCCAGGAGGAGTTGGCCAACTGCTCCCACTCCACCTCCTGAAGGTTGGTGCCATTCAGTGACTCGCCTAGGACACCCTTGCTATTTCACATCCTTACATCAGCCACTAGACTCAAGTTAAAAGTAGTTTATCATGGACCTGTTTGGCTATGGAACATGCTTAATGAAATGAGCTTTGCAAGCTTCTGGGAAGCATGTGAACTGCCCACAAGAGGCTTCAAAGGAAGGTGGCCATGAAGAGTATAGGATGGGGAGTCCGGTGGCTCTGCTGCTCATCTGTGGGCTGTGTGACCTTGGGTGGTGATCTAAGTCTTCCGAGCCTCAGGCCTTTAACCTTAAGATGATGTCTAATGCCTGCGTAGCTCTGGGGAATGCTATGAGAGGCCATATGGGAAAAGGGGGAACCTCTTAAGTCTGTTCAAGATGTCATGGCATCAAGGGAAAAGTTGTGGGATTGGTAAGTGCAGAGAGTGAGCGTGCCATGTGACTTCAGATGGAGGGAAGCTGCGCTCCAGGTGCCTGTGCCACCTTCCCCATGCTTCTCTGCCTGCCGAGAATAACGTGGCCATAGAATTGTGAGCTGTCAGTGCTCAAGGGAACTTAAGGGATCTTAGCATAGCACCTGAGAAGTGAGCAATATTGGTGACACAAAGCATTTCCATTTCCAGAGATGGCAACATTCCAGAAAGATAAGGGCAAGAAAAGACAGGGTTCTTTGTCTCAAGTCTGTGACTGTTGTGTGCCAACCAAAGTGGAGGGTTATCTCCCATTTCAGTCTGACCAAATAAAGCACAGGAGTTCATTAGGCAACTTTCCCAAGGCTGCATAGCACAGGACAGCCGTCAGAAAAAATCATGCCTCCCAACGTTCTAAGATTCTCCAGCAGTAGGACTAGATAATGCCTTTTGGGTAAAGTAACCCAAAGTGAGGAATGAGAAAAGTTTTTCTCCTGCATCATTATATATATCTCAGATTGCCTTGTAAATACAGGGCCTATAATCATCTTTCTTTTTTTCTATTCAATTAAAAAAAAAAAGTAGATGTGTTGCCTTTGCTAGTATGGAAGTGCACAGCTTGGGGACACTGTTGAAAGCTCTGGGGCCAGTGCTCAGAATTCTCACCATCACCACTGTCTCTGGGTCTTCTGAAGTTTTTTCCTTTTTAAAAATTATTACAACATAGTGATTATCATTTTTGTACTTTTCTTTTTGGGATTAGTTCCTTCATTATTTGCAGAACTTTGACTAGAGCACTAAGGAGGAATTAAAGCATATGGCTGCCATTTTGATACAAACAAAATCTACTTGAAAAGAATGTTCGAATTCTTAAGTTCTTATGTGTAATTTTTATTCTGAATGGGGCTGTAATTTTTTTCCTGTAAAAATATTTCTCCCAAACGTAAAGAAAGTCAGTTAGAATTATTATATATTTGTAAAGGCTTATCCGTGTGAGTATATATATATATATATCTCATATATATAATAAGATGTATATATGTATATAAAATATATTTTTTAAATGCTGAATTTTCCAGAAACATGACTAATAACATAAAATGAGGCTAACCAATGTGGTCAATTTCCAGTTATCTATAGTTGGCAGATTATCTGTCTTTGGATCAGACTAAGATAAATATTGCTTTTTTTTCTTAGCAATATTATCAGATCCTCTAACTTATGTATTATGGAGCTTATAATGAGCTTTGAGTTATAATTTACGTAACATAAAATTTACCCATCTTATTGTACAATCACCACAATCCAATTTTAGAACATTTCCATCACCCCCTAAAGATCTCTTGTGCCCATTTGTTTTCTTGTTTTTTATTTAAATTTATTTAAGTTCAACCCTTCTACACAAGATAAGAAATTTTCTTTTCCTCCAAGGAGATCTTTAGCTCTAGGCGTGTGTCTGGAGTCAGGGCTGTGTTGCAGGTGGGACGTAGTACAAGCCCCACGTGGATGGCAAATGGCATGCCTGTAAAGTACCTTTTGTGGGATTTCAGATATTGCTATTTACAACATATGCCCATATCTGAATGTAAATCTCAAAAGAGATGCTAAAAGCCAACATCGTGATTTTTTCCTGTACCCCCTTAATCAATAGAGGTTGCTTAGGAGCTGCTTGCATGAATTGATAAGAAACTTTGAATAATCGTTTCTGCAACTTGTGTCCTCTCCCCATGCTGCAGGATACCCAGACCCTGAAGTTGTCTGGTTCAAAGATGACCAGTCAATCCGGGAGTCCCGCCACTTCCAGATAGACTACGACGAGGATGGGAACTGCTCTTTAATCATTAGCGATGTTTGCGGGGACGACGATGCCAAGTACACCTGCAAGGCTGTCAACAGTCTCGGAGAAGCCACCTGCACAGCAGAGCTCATTGTGGAGACCATGGAGGAAGGGGAAGGGGAAGGGGAAGAAGAAGAGGAAGAGTGAAACAAAGCCAGAGAGAAGAAGCTTCTAAGGCATATTACAAAGACTATTTCTCTAAAGCTCAAAAAAATCCAAGATAGTAAAAGCACCTAGTGTGATAGATTATCTAGTTAGTCATTTGAGGGTTGATTGTTCAGCAACAGCTGTTGGTACTAGCAGCAGCTATTGATGGGCATTAACATGAACTAGTTGGCGCCTTAAGATACTAACACGGCCAGATTTCATTTTGG
Source organism: Callorhinus ursinus (assembly GCF_003265705.2). Lineage (NCBI taxonomy): Eukaryota > Metazoa > Chordata > Mammalia > Carnivora > Otariidae > Callorhinus > Callorhinus ursinus. Next base: position 59,296,057 of record NW_027397063.1, on the reverse strand, counting down.
GAAATTACCAGTAACTTGCCTGATCTGCTGATTTTAGAAAGTAACCAAAAGAAATCTTTATCTGGGCAAAGTCATAAATTCCCTAACTGAAAGCACTCATGAAAAATAAGGCCCTGTGCTCACAGCTCAGCCCAGAAGGTCCCTGGAGATGGAGATGTGTCTCTCCCAGCTCCTAATTCCAGAGAACGGCGTCTCCTCCAGTCCTGCAGCACTTCATTCTGAAAGCAGTTGAGCCATTTTAACTTACGAGGCCCATTTGATTCCAAAGTATACTATAGACATGCAAACTTTTCATTTCTCTCCCCTGTTCCACCTGCCAGTTTTGCTGGCTCTGAACTTGCCATGAGTTTAAGCACTAAGGACATGACGCTTCTTAGATTCTGAAGACCGGTTCCCTGCTTCGTGGATGGCTGGCTTCCATAGGAAAATAGAATCTCTTTTCTTCCAAAATCAGTAGGAAATCTAAACTTATCCCCTCTTTGCAGATGTCTAGCAGCTTCAGACATTTTTGTAAGAACCCGTGAAAAAAAAAAATCCTTGCTAATGTGCTTTTCTTCTGAAACCAGGATTCATATTTGTGCTGTTACAGAATATCAGCTCTGCATGTGTGGTAAAGATGTTTGTGTTTGAATGTATGAAAAACCAGTTTGCTGAAAAGTGAGTCTTAATTATTTATCGGCCACTATGAAACAGATTTCAACTGATGAAGGGCTGTAGAACTGCACGTCCTTTGGAATCTCCTTCAGGGCAGTCTGACTTTAACACACCTTCCATTCTAAACACTCGCCAGAGAACCCTACCTACCTTATGGGGTTCCACAATGTTTTCTTCTTGAATGTGCATCAGTCAGGCCTTGCCCCCAGCCTTCAAATGTATCCATAGACCTGATAAATGCACTCAGACTTGCATCTTTAGGACTTTTTCTTTCACTATATTGGCACTTAAATTTTTCTTTATAAACTTTTTGAAGGTCATAAACAAAGACTATAAACCGATATACCTAATACATTTCTCTGCGTGTGTGTAACATTCCAAATACTTTTTCTTTTCCACTGTTTGTAAAGTGCAGCAATTTCATATTTCAAGGGACTTTTTGATAGTTCCTCGAGAACCAATTTGAAATGACTTCAGTGCAACCCTACACAGTATCAACTTTAGAACTTTGATATTAGTCTTATGTTACCTTTCATTCTATTTTTATCTGCTTTTTGCTGCTAGTTTCAAATTTGCCAGTATTTTTCTTTTTGCTTTTTAAGCAGTTAAACAATTTTTTTCATAATAGCCACAGTATTACCACAGTTTATAATAAAGGGTTTTAAAATTTGATTTAGAGCATTTGAAGCTTTTCTTCACTTAGTTGTGTTTAGACTATAATCTTTGTGTGCATGTGTGTTGTCATGTGTGTGCCCATGTGTGGTGTGTGTGTTTGCTACAGGTTTTTAAAGTCTTGAAATTGTGTTAATGTTCTCCCAGTTTATTATGCCATCAGAATGGTAAATGAGAACACTACAACTGTAGTTAGCTCACAGTTTTTAAATAAAGGATACCACAGTGCATGGTGTTTGTTCAATCTCTGCAGCCTTCTCTTTCTTGCCATGCCACCCCCTGGAGACTACCCAAAGTGATCCTGGAAATGACAAACAAATCCTGTGCTGCATGAATGGCTTAGATGGTTGTGCTTCGCTAAGGAATACAACGACTTACGTAGATCTTGTTCACACGAGGTAGCCTAATTTGCACATTTTGTGCAAAATCTCTCTTGAGCATCCCCAGTTTGATTCAGTTACATTCTACAGATAAATTCCATGGACATTCGATATCTATCGAATCCTCATAATGCTAAAATCTTTATGACATTTTGGCATGTGACAAATCATCATTATTATTATCAGTATTATCAACTAGGGCTTGGTTTGCATTTGTAATTTTGGTGCAGTTTGTTATTGGCAACCAAGTGCTTTCTTTCCGTGTCTTGATATTTAAACATTTGTTAGGAGGAAATTCCTGATAACGCTCCTGCTCTATTGAAATCTGTTATCAGATGGTGAGCCCCTTATGTCTTGAGTGTTCAAACAATATTATAGATATTCTAGAAAGAATCAAGGCATGCTAATAAATGCTGGATTAGATGATTCTATGATTCCACAATGTAGCCTAGAGGGAAATAATCCATTGTCCAATTAATATTTAATTTTTTTTCATTTTTTTAAGGCAACCACAATCCACAAATGTTCCTAGTGTGGAAATTACTATTTTTAAAGAAGAGGACTTTTTATTCCTTGCTAGGGAAAAATTGACTAAATATATTCTGCACCAGGAAAAAAAAAGTACATTTTCTCCCATTCTATTTTCATCCCAAACACATAAAAAGTCATTGGTTGTTGTTTACATTGCAGAACTTCATATTAAATGATATTTCTATGTATACTTAAAGACATGATGACTATTGTCAGCTCTAATTTATATAGTCGCTTTTTCTTTTAATCAAAGTGTTTGAGTTTTACTTTTTTTTTTCAAGATTTTATTTATTTATTTGACACAGAGAGAGACACAGTGAGAGAGGGAACATAAGCAGGGGGAGTGAGAGAGGGAAAGCAGGCTTCCCGCGGAGCAGGGAGCCCGATGCGGGGCTCGATCCCAGGACGCTGGGATCATGACCTGAGCGGAAGGCAGACGCTTAACGACTGAGCCACCCAGGTGCCCCTGAGTTTTACTTTTCACATCTTACTGGCTTTTAATAAATCGATGCTAATAAGTATCAAGGAGATGAAGGATAACTGAATTCTAAGGAAACTCAATTCTCCAATCTTCAAGAAAACACAAGTAATACTACTTTCTTTACCCTTTAGGAACTCCTTCTCTGCATTTTGAAAGGTAGGCTAACATCTGTGCCAGTCCTTACTGAGGCTCTTTGCCCCCTGGCACAGCATTGTGGGCCCTTGGCTCGATGGGGCTGTGACTAGTCCTGGTCAGTGAGCTGTGAGTAGAAGTGATGGGCGTCCCCTTGGCCAGAGTGCTTAAGTACTAATGCAAGACTCCCCACTCTGCGTCTGCCTTTGGCTCGGGTCATGATCCCATGGTCCTGGGATCAAGCCCCACATCGGGCTCCCTGCTCCGCGGGAAGCCTGCTTCTCCCTCTCCCACTCCCCCTGCTTGTGTTCCCTCTCTCGCTGTGTCTCTCTCAAATAAATAAATAAAATCTTAAAAAAAAAAAAAAGGGGGGAAAGAAACAACCAGCTAGGACAACAATCTCGAGTGTTTTTGGAACCTGGAGCCACCTGAGTTAGGGGAGCATCCAATGGGGCCATCTGAGATAGATGCAGAGAGACAGATTCACTAGGGCAGGATTTCCTTGACAGTGACCCAAAAGGGTGGTGGGAGGGGCCACTGTGACAACTACAATCATTTATCTTCAGTGGCTTTGAGCACTGGAACTGGAAATGCCCAGGAGACCTACAGTGTTTGGAGACAACCTTAAATTTCTAACTGCTGCTTGTTTGAAATCTTAGCCTGCAGGCCTTGCCATGTTCCAAATGCTGACATTCTGCAGGGAGGGCTTCATGTCAGAGACAGTCACCCCAGTGGTGACCACATGGAAGTGTACCATAAATCCTCACATTATTAGATTCTGGGACTAGAGTCCTTCTAGTTGGAGATAACTAAGGAAGAAGAAAATTATAAATTAACCTGTCAATTTGGTCATTCCCACTTACTAGCTTCTTTTGGGCAGACATGAGTAGCCTCCAACAGTTAAGAGATAGGTGGAGTTATAGGACTCCTCCACAACTTTATTCCAGATGCTATGTTAAAGTGAAAGATAGCCTCAGGCCAAATTCGTCAAACATTCATTAGCAAGTAGTCATACAACCTATTCCGTAAGGTCCATGAATCCCAGATCTCTCTCCAGAAAGCACCCAACCTGTTCATTGAAGACAAATGCTGCAGGATACGAGGGTAGGATTTAGCTAACCTGCTTAATCAGTCAAGGGGACTCAGTTTCAGCTGTACCTCTCACTTGTGCTTGTGCTTCAGTTTCCTCATCTGTGAAATTAGAGTAATAGCGCCTCCCTCATAGTTTTTATAAAAATTAAATGAGCTCAGGATGCCTGGGTGGCCCAGTCAGTTAAGCAGCTGATTTTTTTTTATTAAAAATATAATGTATTATTTGTTTCAGGGGTACAGGCCTGTGTGATTTTTTTTAAAGATTTTATTTATTTATTTGAGAGATAGAGTACAAGCAGGAGAGAGACGCAGAAGCAGACTCCCCACTGAGCAGGGAGCCCGATGCGGAGCCTGCTGCGGGGCTCGATGTGGGGCTCCATGCCAGGCTCCATGCAGGACTCGATCCCAGCACACTGGGATCATGACCTGAGCCGAAGGCAGATGCTTAACCGACTGAGCCACCCAGGTGCTCCTAAGCGTCTGATTCTTGATTTCAGCTCAAGTCATGATCTCAGGGTCATGAGATCAAGCCCCGTGTCGGCTGGGTGCTGGGCATGGAGCCTGCTTAGGATTCTCTCTCTGCCTCTCCCCACCCCACGCATGCACACACGTGCTCACTCTCTCTCAAAAATAAAAATAGATGATTTTTTTTAAGTAGGCTCCATGACTGGTGTGGAACACAATGCAGGGCTTGAACTCTGACCCTGAGATCAAGACCTAAACTGAAATCAAGAGTCAGATGCTTAACTGACTGAGCCACCCAGACACCCTGAAAAAAATTTAAAAAAAAATAAATTAAATGAGCTCATGCACATTACCTGATCCTGACAGTAAGCCCCTATTCTTCTGGCACTGAAAGATACTAACATGTGTCAGAAACACCCTCTACTCTCAAGGAAGTGATTATACTTCTGCAGAAACAAAATACATATGTAAAAAGTTATATACTAACGAAAGACGAAAAGAACTATTTAAGTTCACCCACCTCCCAGAAAAGGATCTTTGAATCTGAAAGTGCCCATGCAATTGTACAAAAAATAATTGCTGTGAGTTTAGGAAATGCTACAACTGCCCACTTCTTCTAAGGGAAAGTTTTAACTCCCAACTGCTACTCTCCTCTTTATAGTCACAAGAGAAAAGCTCATCTGACCTTATGAATCTATTTTGCAATTTCTCAGACTTCGCTTGGCTTTAATTGCACTATACCTTTATCCCAAAGAGTTCCCTAATTTTTTTTTTATCTTTGATCTATTTGCCATTTAAGTAACATTAACTCCTATGAAAAAAAACATTGTGAAGACCACCAGCTCTATACACAAGTACAGTTGGGGTGGGGGGAAGCATGTGGCAAAATAACTACAATCTGATTTACTAATTGAGGAGTATGTTATGGATATACACACAGACTCATAATTACCAAAAAAATCTTAACTTCACTTTCTTTTTTTTTTTTGATGTAAGAATAATTTTTATTTTTGGTGGTATCTTCCAGGTTATAGAGCACTCCTACAATAGCTCATTTGATTTTTTTTTATCATTTGATTTTTTTTCATCATGATAAGTATACTCTTTAATCTCCATCCCTTATGTTCCTTACCCCCCCCATCCACTTCCCCTCTGGTAACCATCAGTTTGTTCTCTATGGTTAAGAGTCTTGTTCCTTTTTTTTTTCCTTTGCTCATTTGTTTTTTTCCTTAAATTCTACATATGAGTGACATCATACAGTATTTGTCTTTCTCTGACTTATTTCACTTAGTAGTATACTCTCTAGCTCTCTCCATGTTGTTGCAAATGGCAAGATTTCATTCTTTTTATGGCTGAGTAATATTGCAGTATGTGTGTGTGTGTGTGTGTGTGTGTGTGTGTGTGTGTGTTTATATAAAATATCTTCTTTATCCATTCATCTGTCAATGGACACTTGGGCTGCTTCCATAGTTTGACCATTGTAAATAATGTTACAATACACAGAGGTGCATGTATCCTTTTGAATTAATGTTTTTGTATTTTTGGGGTAAATACCCAATACTGCAATTCCTGGACTACAGGGTAGTTCTGTTTGTAATTCCTTGAGGAACCTCCATACTATTTTCTTCAGTGGCTGCACCGGTTTGCATTCCCACCAACAGTGCAGGAGGGTTCCTTTCTCTCCACATCCTCACCAATGCTTCCTTCTAGGATGGATACTACATAATAATAAAGGGGACAATCCAACGAGAGTATATAATATTTGTAAATATTTATGCACCCAAGATAGGGGCACCCAAATACACAAAACAGTTAATAACAAACATAAGAGAAATAGTCATTACTAATATAATAATGGGGGACTTTAACGCCCCACTTAAATCGATGGACAGATCATCCAAACAGAAAATCAACAAGAAAATATTGGCTTTGAATGACACACTGGACCAGATGTATTTAACAAACATATTCAGAACATTCCATCCTGAAACAGCAGAATACACATTCTTTTCAAGTGCACACAGAACATTCTCCAGAATAGATCACATATTAGGCCACAAAACAAGTGTCAACAAAATAAAAAAAGTTGAAGTCATTGCACGCATCTTTTCGGACCACAACACTATGAAACTAGAAATCAACCACAAGAAAAAAATCCATAAAGAGCATAAATACATGGAGGTTAAATAACATGGTATTAAACAATGAATGGATCAACCAAAAAATCAAAAAAGAAATAAAAAATTACATGAAAACAAATGGAAATGAAAACACAACAGTCCAAAATCTTTGGGATGCAGCAAAAGTGGTTCCAAGAGGAAAGTCTGTAGCAACGCAGGCCTACCTCAAGGAGAAAAATATCAAATAAACAACCTAACTTTACACCTAAAGGAGCTAGAAAAAGAAGAAGCAAACAAAACCCAAAACCAGCAGAATAAGGAAATAATAAAACTTAGAGCAGAAATAAATAATATAGGAAAAAAATGACATAAAAACTAAAAAAACAAAACAAAACAATAGAGATCAATGAAACCAGGAGCTGGTTCTTTGAAAAGATCAATGAAATTGATAAACCTCTAGCAAGATTCATTTAAAAAGAGAGAGGGGGCGCCTGGGTGGCATATGCCTTCCGCTCGGGTCATGATCCCGGGGTCCTGGGATCAAGCCCGGCATTGGGCTCCCTGCTTGGTGGGAAGCCTGCTTCTCCCTCTCCCACTCCCCCTGCTGGTGTTCCCTCTCTCGCTGTGTCTCTCTCTGTCAAATAAATAAAAATCTTAAAAAAAAAAAAGTGGATTTAAAAAATAATAATAAAATAGAGAGAACCCAAATAAACAAATCACTAATGAAAGAGGAGAAATAACAACCAACACCAGAAATGCAAACAATTATAACAGAATATTATGAAAGTCTATATTACAACAAATTGGACAACTCAGAAGAGATGGATAAATTCCTAATTTTTAATTAATATTTACAAAAGCTAATTCACATTGACTTGTTCCTGACTACATATTAACCACAGAACAAAGAGTGCTCTGCTAGGCAGTCCCAGGAAGTGGCTGGGTAGTTATCTTTTTTTTTTTAATTGTCTAGAAAGCTCAAAACAGAGGGTCCTATTTTCTGGAGAAGCAGAATACCAAGGGCTTAGAAAATGAGAAGCTACCATGGCAGAAGTGGAGGCTACACAGGACCTACTGAAAATAAGCAGTCACTCTGCTTGCTCTCTTTGGAACCCATGCTAAACTGAGAGTAAAGGAATAATTTTTTTAAAGCCATAAGCCCTTCAAAGACAAATATGGGAGAAGACAGATGAAAAATACTAGACTTTTGGAAGACAGAAGGTAAAGAAATGAATGGGTAACTGACTTAGAACACAGAAGCTGAAACCTGACTTCCTGTAGAGAGGGGAAACAATAGGAGGCAGGTCAGCTTTGCCCTGAAGAAACCCTAAAAGTTTAAACACTGGAGGAACCAGGTACTTATGAAGGGGATCCTTAAAGGGAATGTAAGGTATCAACTCACAGATGCCAACCAAGGTCATTTAGGTCAAAGCAGGTCAAAAATCCAACTAGGAGATCAAGACAGAAGTGGGATGGAATAGGTAGGAATTAGGACAGACCAAGGTCCAGAGTCCAGGAAATCGGTCTGAACACATACATTCATAATATCCATAAAGTGCAGAAAAGAGCCTGGTCCTAGAAAGGCATTTGCTCGCTCCAGCAGTTTTAAAGACATAAACTTTTTCACACTGGTTGTCCAAGAAGCCAAATTGTTTAGACTTTCAATAATGAGCCTTCTTAATGGATGTCTTACATTCATTTATTTAAAATAAAAGCTCAGTTAACTAATTTCCATTTAATCCAACTTGCCCAACTTAACCACAATTTTCATTCCTCTGTAAAATAAATTAACTGATGCCCACATACTTCTAAGTGTAGTCAACTGGGTTTGTTCTTAAACTTATTTATTCCAGTTGTAACTGTAATTACATAATTTAATTATTATATAAGCCAACAAAAATTGAGTGATAAAGGGAAAAATAGTTGTTTCTATGGAAACTGAATGAAGATTAGTGGCCATACATGGCAGATTGAACACTTGGCATTTATTTCCTGTCTTCCAAAACCTCACTAATATGAAAGTAAAAGGACAAAGGCATGAACCCACACGGGCAAAAACAGAGAGAGGTGATATGGCAGACTTGAGTGTTGACAAAATTGGGGGATAGACTAACTGGTAACTAATTTTGTTCTTTTTCCACTCTGCAAGTGGGTGCAGGAGAGAAAGCCTCAAAGAGCAAGCTGAGTCCTACCAAAGAACTAGGCAAAAGTAGAGGGATTAGACCAACTGTCTCCCATCTCCTCCTCTAACCCATATGGCCCTCTGACAGTCCCTTTCCCAACCCTGGCAGGAAAGGGGATCTTCTGAAGTTAGACTAGAGAGGCCATGGACTGGTGGACAACAGGTCCAAGTGAGATGGAAGTGAGGCAACTCAGAAAACACAGGGCTCAGGGAAAAGCTACACACTACACCTCAGGACTCCAGCCCTCTCCCCTGTGTGGCTGCCAGAACTCTGCCAAGCAGGAGCAGTTATGTAATTTGCAGGGCCGAGGGCAAAATAAAAATGTGGGGCCTTTGTCTAAAAAAAAAAAAAAAAAAGAGAGAGAAGGAAAAAAAGTAGTAAGAATTTCAAGACAGTGACAGCAGGGCAGTAAAATAAGTATGAGGTCCTGTCAGTGAGGGGCCCTGTGTGACTGCACAAGTGTGCACCTTTGAAGCCAGCCCTGCTGCAGGGTACTCCTGCACAGGCAAGAGGTTGGAGCATTTTTCTTGAAAAATTGGACAGCACAGAGAAATAACCCACACATGCTGTCATGCAGGAATTTCTCAATAAAACATCCCAATTTTCATCAAATTATCAGTGTTGGTATATTATGACTGAGGGTGATTTTTCTGCACAAAGAAAGATTACTTGGAAACCATTCTGGGTTTTTTGTTTTTGTTTTTTAAGTAAGCTCTATGCCCAGTGTGGGGCCTGAACTCACGGACCCGAGATCAAGAGTTGCATGCTCTACCAACTGAATCAACCAGGCACCCCATTCTGTTTTTTTTTTTAATTAATATTTGACCTATTAATGTGACAAATTTTAAAACCTAGTTCTTCCTTAAACTATTAAATTCAGTTTCCAGATCTGATTTGGTAGATTTATAGATTTACTAAGATGTAATACTCACTTTTTTTTTTTAAACCTTTGACCTCCTTTACCCATTTCCCCCATCCCCCACCCTCACCTCTGGCAACCACCACTCTGTTCTCTGTATCTATGAGGTTGTCTTTTTTTTTTCCTTCAAGATTCCAAATATAAGAGAAATCATTCAGTATTTGTCTTTCTCTGTCTGACTTATTTCACTTAGCATAATGCCCTTGAGGTCTATCCACTTGTTGCAAATAGCAAGAATTCATTCATTTTTATGATGGAATAATATTCTGTTATTTATCCATAAAATAATTTCTTCATCTTCATCTATTCAACCATCAGTGGACACTTAGGTTGTTTTCACAGCTTGGCTATCATGAATAGTGCTGTAATGAACATAGTGTGCATAGATCTTTTCAAGTTAGTGTTTTTATTTTCTTCAGATAAATACCCAGAATTGGATTTGCTGGATCATATAGTTTAAATTTTTTGAGGAACCTCAAAAAATTTTTCCACAGTGGCTGCACCAATTTCCATTCCACCAATAGTACACAGGGTTCCCTTTTCTTCATATCCTTCCCAACACTTATTTCTTGTCTTTTTGATAGCAGCCATTCTAAGAGATATGAGGTGAAATCTCACTATGGTTTTGCTTTGCATTTACCTGATGATTAATAATGTTGAGCTTCTTTTCATGTACGTATTGGCTATCTGTATGTCTTTTTTGGATAGTAACCCCTTACCAGATATATGATTTGCAAATATTTTCTCTCATTCAGTAGATTGTCTTTTTATTTAGTTGATGTTTTCCTTGGCTGAGCAGAAGCTCTTTAGTTTAATGTAAACCCATTTATTTATTTTTGCTTTTGTTTTGGTGTCAGATTCAAAAAAATTATTGTTTTGGTAATACCTATGTCAAGGAGCTTACAGCCTATGTTTTTTTTTTCTAGTTTTATGGTTTCAAGTCTTATGTTCAACAGTCCTTAATCCATTTTGAGTTAATTTTTGTGTGTTGTGTAAGCCAGTGGTCTAATTTCATCCTTTGTCTGTGGCAGTCCAGTTTTCCCAACACCATTTATTGAATTTTATTTCTTTTTCTTGCCTAATTGCTCTGACAAGAGCTTCCAATACTATGTTGAATACAAGTGGAAAGAGTGGGCATCCTTGTCTTGTTCTCAATCTTACAAAAAAAGCTTTCAGCTTTTCACCGTTGAGAATGATTTTAGCTGTGGGCTTGTCATATTTGGCCTTTATTATATTGCAGTAACTTCTCCTATACCCACTTCACTGAGTTATCATAAATGGATGTTGAATTTCATTAAATGTTTTTTTCTACATCCATTGAAATGATTATGATTTTTACCCTGCATTTTATTAATATGGTGTATTACATTGACTGATTTGTGGATATGAACCAGGCTTACAGCCCTGAACAAAGCCCAGTTGGGGGGAACACTATCTTCTCAGCTGACTGAGGATGCTTTTTAACCAGACTTCAGTGGGGCATAAGCCTGGAACTATAAGACACCCTGGTGATATTTCTTGTGACTGATGATCAAGTTAAGTCCCTTTCTGTACTCACTATGTTTCCAACTCCAAAATCCAGTTTTTGGGCTTAAGTCCTAAATGTTCCTTTATTTCTGAAAGTCTGTACCACCTAAAAGATGATAGCTTACTTCTTTCATGACTTCAATGGTTTTACATTCTTTACTTCTCCTTAGATATCTAAATCTTTCCCATCTACCTATATGGATACTCATAGCCAGTATTTTGAATCCTGAGGAGTCTTCAGGGTATTGAAACCTTTCTCAATTTGGCAAATCCCAGAATGTTTTCTTTCTGGTAGGGCCACACTGCTATAGACATTAAAATTATATCCTACTGAATTCCACATATCATGGACTTGTCTGATCATTCTAAAGTTATTCTAGTGACTAAGCACTTTACAGGAAGGCCCACATTAAACAGGCCCCACCTAGACACAAACTTGTTTTTAGTACCTCACTCTTAAATACAGACAAACAACCAAATACCATCAACCATTTGAGGTAAGTCTCTAACAAAAAAGACAGGACAACAAACATTAAAAAGGACTTAAAAAAAATAAAGACAATACAGGAAGAGAAAAAAACAGTAATTAATATCTTCAAAAAATACAAGAAAACATCACATCCAAAGCACAAAGACAGGATGCTATTAATATTTTTTTTTTAAATTAAGACATCTAGGTAAGACGATGGAGTAGGAAAATCCTCACTCACCTTGGCCCATGGATACAACGAGGGAACACCAACATCAGTGTAAGTAACCCAGAAAATGACCCAAAGACTGACAGAACATACTCTCCACAGCTAAATGTAGAGAAGAGGTCACACTGAAGAGGGCAGGAAGGATGGAGACATGGTCAGGAGCTAAAAAAACCCTTGGGAGTATCCATGGAAGGGAGGGATGCAGCCAACTGGAGAGGGAAAAGAAACAGACCCTCATACCAAGCACCCCAGGCATGAAGAAACTGCATGGGGAAGACAACTCCCCATAACATTTGGCTTTGAAAATCAGAGGGGCCTAATTTCGCAAGTTCTTACAATCAGCTTAACACTTAGAACTATAAAAATCAACAGGCTGAGCTCTGGGAGACCATGGAGAGCTATAGGAAACTGAGTCCCCATCCTTAAAGAGACAGCATAACAAACAGCCCCAAGGAGATAGAGCAGAGAAAGAGCAGTTTGAAAAATGCCTGGGGTATTCCGGGAGGAGATATATTTATTAATCTCAGAGCATATCCTGGAGGGGCAGGGATCCTTAGGAGACTTCTCCAGTAACAAAAGAGCTGTTGGGTACCATTTCCCCCTGCCAACCCCCAGCCTAGACACATGGACACCTGCAGGAACCAACACAGTGCCAACACTCTCCACCTAACTGGCTAACAGTGCCCCTGCCCCCATATTCTCTGTGGACAGGCCCCCTCTCACCAGGCCTCAGCTCCAGGACCCCTCTCCCAACAAATCTTGCTAACACTGCACAGACACCCAGCCCTGGCATTCTCCTGCAGATCTGCCCCCTCCAATATGCCCTGGCAGGAACCCACCCAAAACAGTGCCACAAGCCCAGCATTGTGCAAGCAGCCCTGATAAGGGCCAGCACCACTCCAAAGTGACTCCTGCCCCAGGGACAGGGGCAGATAACCACATAGACAAATTTGACTACAGCCCCAGCAGTGAGCTGAAAGAAGACATCTGGTCTGATTACAGGCCCAGCCCACCAAAGAAAGTTTCTCAAGGGACAGCAAAGAGAAGGCACCCTGCAGTTCCTGGCTACCACATCTCTGGCAAACACATGATCTGATTCTTTTTTTTTTTTTTTTTTTTACATGCTCTGATTCAATTCAAGCCCAAGGCAGCCCTATATTGGCTCACTAACAACACAGGGACCAAATCCTGCCTACAACAGGCAAAGAGAGCCATCACTGAAGACGGAACTGAAGGCAAAAGCTCAGCCACAACAGTAGGGTGCACACAACACACATAGGAAATACCCCTGAAGCTCCAGGTTCTGGTGAACACGGGACATTGCACTGCAGGGTACTACAGGACCTCTTCTTCACAAGGCCACTACTTTCAAGTGCAGGAAACATAGCTGACTTTCCTAACAGAGAGAAACAGAGTTAGAAAAAAAAGAGGATACAGAGGAATATGTCCCAAATGAAAGAACAGAAAAAAAGCACGGCAAGAGAGCTAAACAAAATGGAGATAAGTAATATGTGTGATAGAGATTTTAAAGTAATGGTCATCAAGATATTCACTGGACTTAAGAAAAGAGTGGAGGACCTCAGTGAGACCCTCAACGAAGGGAAAACATAAAGAACAAATCAGAGATGAGGAACTCAATAATTGAAATTAAAAATACATGAGACGGGGTAGATAGTAGACTAGAGGAAGAAGAAGAACAGATCAGCAATCTGGAGGACAGAGTAATGCAAAGCAGTCAAGTTGAACAGGAGAGAGAAAAAATAATAAAAAATGAAATAGACTCAGGGAACTAAGTGACACCCCCAGGTATAATAACATTTGCATTATAGGGATCCCAGAAGGAGAAGAGAGAGAGAAAAGGGGGAAGAAAGTTTATTTGCAGAAATAATAGCTGAAAACTTCCTGAAACTGGAATCTGGGGGAAGGAAACAGAAATCCAGATCCAGGAGGTACAGAGAGCCCCCAACAAAATCAACCCAAGGAGGTCCACACCAAGACACACAGTGATTAAAGTAGCAAAAAAGTAGTGATAAAGAGAGAATTTTAAAAGCAAAAGAAGACGGTTACATACAAGGGAAACCCCACAAGTTTATCAGCTGATTTTTCGCCAGAAACTTCACAGGCCAAAAGGGAGTCACATGATATATTCAAAGAGCTGAAAGAAAAAAACACCCTGCATCCAAGGATGCTCTACCCAGCAAGGCTATCATTCAGAATAGAAGGAGAGATAAAGAGTCTCCCAGACAAACAAAAGTTAAATTCATGACCACTAAACCAGCCCTATAAGCAGTGTTAAGTGGGATTTTCTGAATAGAAAGGAAAGACCATAAGAAGGAGTAAAAAAAAAAGTAGGAAGCACAAAAGAAGTAAAATTAAGTATATCTATAAAATCAGTCAAGGGATTCACAAAATAAAAGGAGGTACAGTATGACACAATATACCTAAAACATGGAGGGGAGAGGAGTAAAAATTTAATGCTTTTAGCATGGGTTCAAACTTAAGTGACCATCAAATTAATATAGACTGCTATATACATAAGAAGTTATATATCAACCTAGTGGTAACCACTAAACGAAAACTGACACTATACAAACAAACAAAACAATATAAAGAGAAAGGAATCCAAGTATATCACTAAAGAAAGCCAGCAAGCCATGAGAGAAGAGAGCAAGAGAAGAAAAAAACAGAGAAGAACTACAAAACCAACCAAAAACCAAATAACAAATGACAATTAAGTACATACCTATTAATTATTACTTTGAATTTAAATGGACTAAAAGTTCCAATCAAAAGACATAGGGTGATGGAATGGATTTTAAAAAAAAGCAAGATCCATTCATATGCTGCTTACAAGAGTCTCATTTGAGACCTAAAGACACATGAGAACTGAAAATGAAGGGGCGCGCGTGCGGGAGGGGGCGGGTGGGGAAGGATCGCAGGCGAGATCGGGAGGCGAGGCTCGCGCGCCCGCCCCCGCCCTGGCCCCCAGCGCCCACCCGGTCGGCCCAGCTCAGCCATGATCAAGGCGATCCTCATCTTCAACAACCACGGGAAGCTGCGGCTCTCCAAGTTCTACCAGCCCTACAGTGAAGATACACAACAGCAAATCATCAGGGAGACATTCCATTTGGTATCTAAGAGAGATGAAAATGTTTGTAATTTCCTAGAAGGAGGATTGTTAATTGGACGATTTGACAACAAACTGATTTATAGACATTATGCAACATTATATTTTGTCTTCTGTGTGGACTCTTCAGAAAGTGAACTTGGCATTTTAGATCTAATTCAAGTATTTGTGGAAACATTAGACAGGTGTTTTGAAAATGTCTGTGAACTGGATTTAATTTTCCATGTAGACAAGGTTCACCATTTCTTGCAGAAATGGTGATGGGGGGAATGGTATTGGAGACCAACATGAATGAGATTGTTACTCAAATTGATGCACAAAATAAACTGGAGAAATCTGAGGCTGGCTTAGCGGGAGCTCCAGCCCGTGCTGTATCAGCTGTAAAGAATATGAATCTTCCTGAGATCCCAAGAAATATTAACATTGGTGACATCGGTATAAAAGTGCCAAACCTGCCCTCTTTTAAATAAAAAATTAAAAAGGCCACTCCCAGGTAAAATCCAGGGGGAAACGTCATCTAAGTTTACCATGCAGTTGTTTACCAAAAATAGAGGAGGAGAGTCTTAACTTTTGCTCTTGGATTTAAGTCAAGGTACTGTATAAAATTTGTGTAAAATCGGTATGGAAGTTCAATGTTGCTTTTCTTGCTCAGTGATTTTGAAGAAATTGGGTAGTTCCAGTATGATATTTCTCTTTCTTTTCTAAACTGCATTCCTGTGCCCACCTAAGGCATGCCTCTATGTATTGGCTGCTACAGTATTTCAAAAAGTGTTTGAGACATTTCTTTAAATTATGTACAATCCAAAATGTTGGTGTTTGGTATGGATCACAAGTGCAGCATTCCATAATTCTTTGTTATTTGTCACAATTGTTATTTAAAGAACCAAGTATGTATTGTATGAAAACATTATGACCTTTTCCTCTTAGTTTAAATAAACTCCAAGGTAACTGGACTTCTAAAAAAAAAAAAAAAAGAACTGAAAGTGAAGGGATGGAAGAGCATTTATTATGCAAATGGGAATGAAAAGAAAGCTGGAGTAGCAATACTTACATCAGGCAAAATACACTTTAATACAAAGACTGTAACAAGAGACAAAAAAGGACATTATATAATCACAAAGAAAACAATCCAACAAGAAGATATAACGATAGTAACTATTTAGGCACCCAACATAGGAGCACCCAAATACATAAAGCAGCTAAGAACAAAAAGGAAGTACTCAATAGTAATACAATAATAGAAGGGGAATTTAACACCCCCACTTACATCAGTGGATAGATCACCCAAACAGAAAATCAGCAAGAAAACAGTGTCTTTGAATGACACACTGGACCAGATGGACTTAACAGATATATTCAGAACATTCCATCCTAAAAGAGCAGAGTACATTCTTTGCAAGTACACATGGGACATTTTCCAGAATAGATCACATATTAGGCCACAAAACAAGTCTCAGCAAAATAAAAAAGACTGCAGTCATATCATGCATCTTTTCTGATCACAACACTATGAAACTAGAAATTAACTTCAAGAAAAAAAATCTGGAAAGATCACAAATACATGGAGATCAAATATCATGCTACTGAACAATGAATGGGTCAACCAAGAAATAAAAGAGGAAATAAAAAATACATGGAGACAAATTAAAATGAAAACACAATCATCTAAAATCTTTGGGATGCAGCAAAAGTGGTTCTAAGAGGGAAGTTTATAGCAATACAGGCCTACCTCAAGAAGCAAGAAAAATCCCAAATAAAAACCTAACCTTACACCTAAAGGAACCAGGAAAAGAACAAACAAAATCCCAAACCAGCAGAAGGAAGGAAATAATAAAGATTAGAGCAGAAATAAACAAAATAGAAACTAAAAAAACTACAGAACAGATCGATGAAACCAGGAGCTGGTTCTTTGAAAAGATCAACAAAACTGATAAACCTTTAACCAGACTCATCCAAAAAAAATGCATAAATTCCTAGAAACATATAAGCCCCCCAAAACTGAATTACCAGCAATGAAATTGAATCAATAATCAAAAAACACCCAACAAACAAAAGTCCAGGACCCGATGGCTTCACAGGTGAATTGCACAAAATATTTTAAA
The DNA here is from genome assembly GCF_003265705.2 of Callorhinus ursinus. Taxonomy (NCBI): domain Eukaryota; kingdom Metazoa; phylum Chordata; class Mammalia; order Carnivora; family Otariidae; genus Callorhinus; species Callorhinus ursinus. The sequence continues at coordinate 59,278,974 of NW_027397063.1, read as the reverse complement.
AAGCTAATCCCCAGTCTTCTCAAACTATTCCAAAAAATAGAAGGAAAGCATCCAAATTCATTCTATGAGGCCAGCACTGCCCTGATATGAAAAGCAGATAAATAGGCTACCAAAAGAGAGAACTACAGGCCAATACCTTTGATAAACATAGATGCAAAAATCCTCAACACTTTTATTCAACATATTACCAAAAGTCTTAGCTACAGCAATCACACAACAAAAAGAAATTAAAGGCCTCCAAATTGGTAAGGAAGAAGTAAAACGTCCACTCTTTGCAGATGACATGATACTATATATAGAAAACCTTAAAGATTCCACCAAAAAAACTGCTAGAACTGATCAATGAATTCAGTAAAGTTGCAGGATACAAAATCAAAGTATAGAAGCTGTTGCATTTCTATACACTAATAAGGAAGCAGCAAAAAGCAGAATTAAGAAAATAATCCCGTTTACAATTGCACCAAAAATAAGAAAAAGCTAGAAATAAATATAACCAAGGAGGCGAAAGTCCTGTACTCTGAAAACTATAAAATACTGATGAAAGAAATTTAAGATGACACAAAGAAATGGAAAGACATTCCGTGCTCATAGATTAGAAGAACAAGTATTGTTAAAATGGCTATATTTCCCAAAACAATCTACAGATTTAATGCAATCGCGATCAAAGTACCAACAGCATTTTTCATAGAACTGGAAAAAATATCCTAAAACTTGTATAAAACCACAAAATACTGTGAAGAGCCAAAGCAATCTCAAAAAAGAAAAAAACAAAGCTAGAGGTATCACAATTCCAGATTTCAAGTTATATTACAAATGTGTCATAATCAATACAGTAGGATACTGGCACAAAAATAGACACATAGATCAATGAAAAGAATAGAATAGAAAGCCCAGAAATAAACCCACAATGTTATGGTCAATTGATCTTTGACAAAGGGGGCAAGAATATGCAATGGGAAAAAGACAGTCTCTTCAAAATGGTGGTGGGTAAACTGGACGGCTTCCAGCAAAATGAAACTGGACCACTTTCTTACACCACACATGAAAATAAACTCAAAATGAATTAAGTACCTGAAACCATAAAAACCCAAGAAGAGAGCACAGGCAGTAATTTCTCTATCAACCCTAGCAAGCAACATTTTTCTAGATATGTCTCCTGAGGCAAGGGAAACAAAAGCAGTAATAAACTATTGGGACTACATCAAAATAAAAAGCTTCTGCATAGCAAAAGAAACAACTAAAAGACAACTTATTGACTGGGAGAAGATATTTGCAAATGACATATCTGATAAAGGGTTGGTACCTAAAATATGTAAAGAACTTATACAATTCAACACACACAAAAAATCTAATTAAAAAATGGGCAGAAGACATGCACAGACATTTCTCCAAAGAAGACATACAGCTGGCCAACAGACACAAGAAAAGATTCTCAATATCACTAATCATCAGGGAAATGCGAATCAAAGCCACAGTGAGATATCACCTCACATCTGTCAGAATGGCTAAAATCAGTAACACAAGAAACAAGTGTTGGCAAGGATGTGGAGAAAAAGGAACCCTTGTGCACTGTTGGTGCGAATGCAAGTTGGTGCGACAGCCACCACTGTGAAAACGGTATGCAGGTTCCTCAAAAAAATTAAAAATAGAAATACCATATGATCCAGTAATTCTGCTGCTGGGTATTTACCCAAGAATATGAAAACACTAATTCAAAAAGATATATGCAACCCTATATGTATTGCAGCATTACTATGGATAAAGAAGATGTGGGGGGGGTGTGTGTAATGGAATATTACTCATCCATAAAAAAGAATGAAATGTTGCCCCTTGCAAGAACATGGATGGAGCTAACTGAAATAAGTCAGTCAGAGAAAAATACCATATGATTCACTCATATGAGGAATTTAAGAAACAAAATATAGGAACAAAGGGGAAAAAAAGAGACAAACCAAAAAATAGATTCTTAACTACAGAGAACAAATTCATGGTTACCAGACGGGAGGTGGGGGAGGTGGGTGAAGTAGGTGAAGGGGATTAAGACTACACTTACCATGATGAGCAGTGAGTAATGCACAGAATTGTTGAATTACTATTTTGTACACCTGAAACTAATATAACACTGTACGTTAACTACACTGGAATTAATTTTTTTAAAAAAGAGAGAGAGAGAGAGAGAATGGTACACTACAAGGCAGAAGGAAGAAAAAGCCTGGCTGCCTTTCAATTCAATGACTGTGCACAATGTCTTGTCCCCCAGTAAAAACATGGCCCAGTGAATTCCACAGATCTAACTACTCATATTTCTTTTTCCTCCTTCCTGTGGGGGCCATATGTGTTTATTTCTCATATTCCTTGTGATAGATGTCTTCCATTTCTGGCCATCCAGTTCTAAACACACTATTTGGAGGGAATTTCAAGAAAGAAGCTCACGTATAGGCAAACAGCCCCTTACCCAGGAATAAAGTCTCTAGAATTTGGGCATGTAACCCTCCAATCAGATGCTTCTAAAACCCTGACCCCGTAGTAACACAGAGAAGCAAATGGCAGTTTTGAATCTTTCAGGGGTAGTAGAGGAACCAGTAATGGCAGCATTCAATGTCCAGGGGTAGCCAGGCCAGTGACAGCTGGATAACCACCATATTCTTCTTGTGTATCGATCTGGTCTCTCTTTTTGGCTGCCTAATTTCCCATGGCTTCCTGCCCATCTTCCAAACCTCATTCATCAGCTTTTCCATTACTTTTATGAGCTATCCACTGACCTTACAATACATTCCTTTCTCTCTAATTAACCTAAGTTGGTCTCCATTGTGTAGGAACCTGGAAATGATTAGTACATTCCCCTTTGTGTAGAAGTCGCCTTTTCTATGAAAATAAAAAGATGAGGGAGAGGGTTGCCTCCTAACCAATTGCCCCTAAGTCAGGTGGCCAGCTCTAATCCAGAAGAATCCATTATTGTGACTTTGGTGGTAATCATCTTTCCTTTTCTTTATAGTTTTACCACCTATGTATATATTCCCCCCCAAAATGTCGTTTCATTTAGCCTGATTTTGAACTTTAGATGAATCATACTGTATACATTCTTTTGTGCCTTACTTCTTTCACTCAATGTTTATGGGATTCATCCAAGTTGTCAAGTAGAGCTCCAATTTGTTCATTTGCATGGCTGTAAGGTAACCCACTGTAAGAACATCTCATGACTTATTTATTCCACTGTGTGTAAGATGTTGTGTTGTATCAGTGTGGGGCTATAATAAACAAAACTGCTTTGAATATTCTGGTATACGTATTCTAGGGGCATTCAAGGGCATCTACTTGGCAGTAGAATATCAATCATGGGTTATGTGTACCTTTGACTTTCCTAGATAATGCCAAACCATTTTCTGAAGTGAACACACCAACACCACCAGCAGTCTTCAGGAGTTTCTGCTGCACGATGTTCTCGCCAACAACTGGTGGTGTCAAACTGTTTCATTTTAGCCACCCTGGAGGATGGCTCATAGTATCTCACTACAGTTATAATTTTCATTTCCCTGATTAACAGTGAAGTTGAGGATATTTGCATATGTTTATTGGTCATATTTTTTCTTTGGTAAAGTCCCTATTCAAGTCTTTTGCCCATTTTTTTCAATGTGATTATCCCTTACTGATTTGAAGGAGTTTTCATATGTTGTGAAGGCTAGTCCTTTATTAATTATGTGTGTGGTAAATATAGTCTCCCACTCTGTATTTTGTGGGGTTTTCTGTTAATTTTATGCTACCTTTTGATGAACAGAAGTTCTTTATTTTAATCTTGTCAAAGGTATCAGTCTTTTCATTTATAGTTGGTACTTTCTATATCGTGTTTTAAAATTCTCCACCTTTGAAGTCATAAAGATATTCTCCTCTATTACTTTTTAAAAGCTTTAAATGTTGTCTTTCTCATTAAGCCTATAAATGATTTTTGTGTGTGCTGTGAGGAAGGGAATTTTTTTTCCCATATGGATATCCAACTGTCCCAGCAGCATTTATTGAAAAGCCCATCTTTTCTCTACAGCATCTCTATCATACACAAAATGTCTATATATCTTTGGGTCTATTCTTAGGCTCTCTATTCTGCTCCATTAGCCTATCTGCCATTCCTATACTAATACTATACTGTCTTATTTACTATAATATATAATAATTCTTGATCTATTATAGATCAAATTCTCCCAATATCTTGATAAATTTTGGATCTTTACACTTCAATGTAAAATTTTAATTTCTTTATCAAGTTCCACAAAAACTAAAATGAACAAACAACAACCACCTGATGAAATTCTGATTTGCGATCACATGCAATTTATAAATTAATTTAGGGAGAACTATCACCTTTACCATACGGAGTCTTTCAATTAATGTCTTGTAACAGCACTCCAACCAGTTTTAAGGGTTAACTTGCTTCCAGCTTATGCACTTCTTGCTTGCTGACCTAAGTCCCTTGGTCTGTAGCAGAACTAACTTACTTTCCTCGAGTTTTGCAGACCACTGGCCTTGAGGAGTGAAGGACCAAACTTTGCCAGATGATAAGACCTGATTACATTCTAAAGCAGCTACCACTGATGCCAGCAAGTCTGTTCAGGGTCATGTCGACTTAGAACTAACTGCCTGGGCACCTGCTTCTCCTGCAGATAGCCTCTCTCCCTTTTCTCATGCCTTCTCCTTTAAATCCCTCCAGCTTCGCCTAGACAGTGATGAATGGTCTTTGAGATGTTAGGCCACCATCTTCCCAGTTTGCCGGCTTCCTGAGTAAAGTAACCTTTCCTCTCCCACCACCACTTGTCTCAAGTATTGATTTTCAAGTGCCAAGCAGCTGAACCTGAGTTCAGAACCGGTTCTCTGTCCGGTAACAAACTCAGGATCCCTCCACTTATTTTAGGTCTTCCTTAATGTCACTCAATAATGTTTTATTCTCTACATGGAATTGGAATATTAGCACAGAGGCCATGTAATTATGTACACATGTTTAAAATTCTTATGTTTTCCTGATGAACAGAATCTTTCATCATGATTATCTCTAGTAACGCTTTTTGGTTGATATTGATAGAGATGTATTAGCTGTAGTTTCCAATTGCTGCTGTTAAAAATTTCCACAAGCTTAGTGGCTTAAAACAACACAAATATATTATTTTACAATTCTGTAGGTCAGAAGTCTGATAACAGGTCTCACTGGGCTAAAATCAGATGTTGGCAAGGCTGTATTCCTTGCTAGAGAGAAAATCCATTTCCTTACCGTTTTCCAGATTCTAGAAGCCCCTTGCCTCCTCTTCAAAGCCAGAAACATTGCATCTCTCTTTGCCTTTATTCTACAGTCACTTCCCCTTTTGACTGATTCTTTTCTGCCTCCCTCTTGTGATTACATTGAGCCCACTCAGATAATCCAAGCTAATTTCTATATTGCAAGCTCCTTGATTTAATCACACCTGCAGAATCCCTTTTGCCAAGGAAAATAACACCTTAATCTAAGCGTTTGTGTCCTCCCCAAAATTCACATGTTGAGACCCTGCTCCCTAACACCCTGGTACTTCGAGGTGGGGCCTTTGGGATGTGATTAGGAATGGGATTAGGACCCTTATAAAAGAGGCCCTAGAAATCTCCCTCGGTTAGTCTTCCAGTCCTAGCCCTGGTACTAGTGGTTGCCATCAGAGAAATCCTGGCTTTGGCTTTTGCTAACTGATCACTGTTCTAATTTCAATTTACTGTTCTTAACCATCACCAACGAAGCCCTCTCCCCACTTCCAGTTCCCACTTTGGAGATCCCTTACATTCCTGCAAATTTAATAATGGTTTAAAAATAACATCATTTTTCTCAAGTCTTTGGGGGGTTTTCTTGCTTGCCTTTTTTGGGGGGGCAACGGAATGTGGTAGACTGTATAATGGCCCCCCACAAAGATCCCTATTCTAATCCCCAGTATGTTACTTATATGGCAAAAGGGGCTGGGCAGGTGTGATGAAGTTAAGGCTCTTGCTATGGGGAAATTTATCCCAGAATATCTGGTTGAACCCAATGTAATCACAAAGGTTGTTTGTTATAAGAAAGCAGGTAGAAGTTCAGAGAGGGCAAATTGAAATGATGCAACTTGTGAGCCAAGGAATGCCAGCAACTTCTAGAAGCTGGAGGAAGTAAGGAATGGATTCCCCCTTGGAGCCTCCAGAAGGAACAGTTTTGCCTGCACCTGGTCTAAATCTAATTGATGACTCAATCTCTCCACTTCGATGTCTAATGTAAATTTCAAATTCAACACGTAAAAAACAAAATTCCTGATTTCTGCCTTCAAAATACTTTCTTCTATGAATCAGTTCTTCCAAGTTGCTCACAATGTCTCCTTTACCGCATACTCCACATATATCCACAAATCTTATCAGCTCTTTTAAAGTATGTCCAGAATTCAATTAGGTTTCCATCATCTCAGTCACAACCACTCTGGCCTAAACCAACACTATGGCCTGGATTACTGCAATAACTTCCTAACTGATAACACCTTTCACCAACTAATACAGATTTATTTTCCACCAGCTCCCTCTATATGGTCTCTGGGAGACAGAACACTCTGCCTCTCATTCAGTGCCAGGAACCCCAGTGCAAGCTCACAGACGCTCCACTTACTAGAATGGATAAATATTTTATACCACTACGTATACAGCAATTCGTTTGAGATGTGTGTGCGAAAATTAGCTGCAGGAGCCTTTTACAAATTAAAAAAAAAAAAAAATCCAGAACAAAGCAGTTAATGAGCAAGAGGGGTCAGCTGGCTGAGACAGTTTCCATAAGCCTTCCCTGTTTACCTCAGCAGACAGGTTTTCCGTTTAAGCCAACATCCTTTTGACCACTGAGGGTGGAAAGTTTCTCGCTCCACTCGGCACCTCACCCTTAGCTGACGGCCTAATCACCTCGTCCTCGTCCTGCCTTGGCAACAGGTGAGCCCACGTGGCTTCAGGCTGGAAGATGCGCTTGAACCTTCCAGACCCTCATAAATGACACTGTATCCTGGACCACACGTACGACTTTAGTCAGACAGAAAAAGGGGCAAACTTCTCGTTTACCTTCTCCACTGTACCAGTAACTTAAAATTTAAAAGGCAGGGAAGAAACCTTGGAAGACTGAACCTTCAACCTAGCTGCTGGTGCAGGAGCCGAGAGTAACCCCTGGAAAGCGTATTCCTCGCCGGACTCTGAGGTTGATGGGAAGCGATATCTGCGTCAATTACCCTGACCCAAAATGGCAGGTTATTCGATCACGCGCATAGCGATAAAGCTAGAGCCACTGGAAGAAGTAAGATGAGAAGGGAGAACGAAAGCAACATTTTCTTGCTCCATCATGGAGGCAGAGTTTATAAGGAGAAAAAAAAGTCAAGGACGATGAAGCACCCAGATGTTAAGAACCGCGGGACTACCGAGGGAGACCAAAGGAGACTCTGAACTAATCCAACATGGCGCCAGAGAGAATAACCCGGAGCGGAAAGAGGCGATGATTACCGTGATCCAAGATGGCGCTGGCGTTTGAAACAAGCCGAGAGGCGGGGAACGCCAGGAGTGTCTTTGCCCTCTTTCAAGATGGCGGCCGCCGTGGGCGCAGTCTCTGGCTCCGCCCCGCGGCCTCGGCCCCGCCTCTCCCTCGTCCCTCCCTCCGCCCCCTCGCAGTGCCTTGTCCGGGCCGCGGTGTTCGCGCAAGGAGAGCGTGCTCTGGGCACTTGACATGGCGGCAGCGGCGGCTACTGCGGCGACGAAGGGGAATGGGGGCGGGGGGGCCCGGGCCGGGGCCGGGGCCGGGGAAGCTGGCGGCGCGCGGAAAAAGAAGGGCCCAGGGCCTCTGGCCACGGCGTATCTGGTCATCTACAATGTGGTGATGACGGCGGGGTGAGGCCGGGACTCGGGGAGGCGGGGAGCAAGCCGGGCCAGGGAAGGGGCTTTGCGGCCGGCGGAGCGGCCGGGCCCGCGCGCAGGGCAGCCCGGGCGGTGGGTGTTAGGGTCCGGGCTCCGGGGCACTGAGGGCAGCCTAGTCGGCCCAGGTGCCTGCCCGGGACTCCCGCCTGGGCGAGGGGCCGAGCAAGTTCTCCGGCTGGGTGTGCCCGAGCTGGAGTTCCCGGGCTCCAGGGCGGCACGGGGAAAGCCGCCCTGGCGCTGGTCCCAAAGGCCTTGGGAGGACGGGTGGGCTGGTCAGAGGTCAGTCCGGGGGGCGGCGGGGCGGCGTGCCGGCTATCCTGCAGCGCCGAGAGCCCCGGCGGCAAGTCACGAATGCGAGCCATTTCCCCCAAGGGGAGTAGAGGGAGCTGTGGCTGCAGAGTGACCATTAAATATTTAGGCGGCTGTTTTCAAAATCCGGACTGAGCTTTAATCTGAAAGGTAATGGAAAAGCGTTCAAAGTTTTTGACCAGTGACATAAGCAGAGCTGTGCTTTAAATGAGTTGAGACTTTCTAGAATGGATTGGGGTAGGGAAGGTGGAAGGCAGAGTTATTGGGAATGAGGGGAATACACCCTCTAAACAGGTTTTACCTCCTCTTGTTTCTCCCTCATTTTAGTCCATCCCTTGTCACAGCGGGTTTTTAGTTCTAGTTCTGACACTATCTGTGTGACCTTGGATAAATCACTTTGCTTTTCTTGTCCTCCGTTTTTCATCTGTAAAACTAAAGAGTTTGGATTAGGTGATCTCCAGGGTTCCTCCAGTTCTTTGATCCCATAGTTTTGGTGCTGAGGATCGCAGGATCAGACTATTTGTTATGTTTTGTTTTGTTTTTTAAGATTTTATTTTTAGGTAATCTCTACACCCAATTTGGGGCTCCAACGTACAACCCAGAGACCAGTAGTCGCTTGCTCTTCCGACTGAGCCAGCCAGGCGCCTCTGTTACGTATTTTTGAATTGTATTCATCTGTAAAAGATTTTCCCTAACATTTTATTATGAAAATTTTCAAAGATGCAGAAGAGTTTAAAGAACTGTAGGGTGAACATCTAGTTTTATTTATTTTTAAAATAGGTACTACATTGGCAGGTGCAAAATTCAAAATATACCCAAGAGCATACAGTGAAACTCTTCCCTCTCACCCTTCCCTTCCACCCAGAACCCCTCCCCGTAGGTGCTAATTTTGTGATTCCCTCAGATGCTGATGAAAGCAAATATGTACACACACTCCCTTTCTCACACAAATGCTAATGTCACATTAGCATTTCAGCACCTTGCATTCTTCACACACATATATAGGGAGGATTGTAGACTTGATTGCTTCATTAGAAATGGCTGGTGTTGAAGCTTAGGTTCAGGGAGGTTGTGACTTTCTTGACTAGCTTGAGATCACTGAACTTGTTAGTAACAGATCTGGGTCTAGAGCCTGTTTCTCTTGATTCACAGGCCAGTGGAGAAATAATAAAGATACAGGTTTTCTTTATTGCATAAATGGTCAGAGAGTGATTTTTAAAAGAACATTTCAGGAGTTTGTACTTGTAGGCAAGGCCATTAACAAGAGCATTAGACTGGAGAGAGATTTTAGGGTACACTGGGGAAGAAAGAAAGAAGCCTTTATTCCTGGGTGATGGAGGATGGGGAGTGGTGTCTTAAGCCAAGAAAAGAAATTGGGATTTTGAGAAGAAAGTAGTCTTATTTTTTTGGTAGGTTGCTAATACTGGGACAGTTACACCATTAAGGAATTCATTTCTTTTACAAATTCTTGACATCTTTGTATGATAGTTTCTGGAAATAACATAGACCATATATCCCATTGCCTAGTTAGGATTGTACATTTATTTAGGTGAATCTATGACTGCTTTCAAGGAGACACCTTAATAATAAAGGTCCATTTGTTTCACTATGGAACTTAAAAAATTATAGGGCCTGAGAAATTCATTTTTGAGAAGGATAGAACAGAAATGTAACATTCTCATTGATATGCCTGTTTCCCTGTTTTGTGTTTTGTATTGATCTGGCCTTTTTTTACTGAATTGGTTGTGGGAAATTCGGCTAAAAAAAATCTTTTTTTCTTTAAAAAACCATCCTTTTCTTATTTCATTTGCAATTTTAAAAGAGTAGGGTATGGGTGTGTTTCTGTGAGATACTTGTGAAAACAGTTTAAAACATCTTTCCTCCGCCCTGTTATTATTACAGACCCTTTGACTGCACAGGCCATTTAAAATTTTCCTTTAACAGCTTTTCTCTTGTCTTAGATTTCTGGCACTTAATTTAGCTGCTTAAAGACCAATTTAGCTTATTCTCTTCATTTTGGCCTTGTTCTCAACAGGCAAGTTTGCCAAAAAGCTGAGCTCCAGATGGGTGAGGTGCCACTGTGTTTTTGCAGAGCAGAGCACTCTTGGTTGGGTGCTGTTGGTGGTGCAACATTTCTGTGCATTACAGCTTGGCATTTGAGGGCCATAGTTGATAAATCTGGGCTACTGATTCTTGAGGTCACCTTTAGCAGTACCTGTTGTCGCCGGATTTTCTGTTACCCCCAGTCCTACTTACCTTTTTTTTTTTTTCTTTTCCTGATTGCTCTTTTTCCTCTTTCTCATAGGTGGCTGGTTATAGCAGTTGGTCTGGTCAGAGCGTACCTGGCTAAGGGTAGCTATCATAGCCTTTATTATTCCATTGAAAAGCCTTTGAAATTCTTCCAAACTGGAGCCTTACTGGAGGTAGGTCCTGAGATTTGTTGTTCTTATTGGTTTCTATTGTTAAAAATTTGAAAACTTGCCTCATAGCATACTATTAACGTTGATGACTAGATTATCTTTTTGTCAGTCTAGATAAGGTAAAATCTCATTTAATTTATGTTACTTGGAATATGTTTTACATTCAGCTTCTATTGAAAATCAAATGAAACAAGCTTAAAATAGGATTTTTTTTTTAAATTCTAGGGAAATTGTAGGAAAGTATTAGCAAACTCAGATACTTTCAGCAGCCAGCTTATAATGGAAACAGTGAAGCTGGTGAGTGTAGGATGTCAGACATGGTAGATACAAGAAACAGTAGAGCCTATCTACATACATCAAAAAATTTTTCTTAAATAAATGTTCATTAGTTTCCCTGTATTAAGAGTAACATATCTAGTCCTGTCTCCTGAGGTCAGTATATGTTAGCATTTTTGAGTTGCAAGTGACAAGTATTTTGAACAAAAAAGGAATTTACTGGCTTTATAAGATAAGATAAAGATTGGTAAAGGGTTAACTTACCAAATCAAAGGAACCAGCTCAGGAATGAGACCCAAGGATTTGACATTGCCAGACTCTTTCCATCTCTCATCTCTGTTTATGTCTATTTCTCTTTGAATGTTGGTCTTAGGCTCTCCTACTGCAGACTGCCTTCTTCCATATGGTAGGAAAGGGGGGAGGAGTTATTTTTCTCGGCCTCTGTGTCACAGTTCTAGGGAAGGGTTCTGATTGGCCTTACTTAGACCAGTCACCCTTGCCTGTGATGTGAGATAGTTGATTAGCCAGGTCTAGGACATATGCCCCTCCTTCAGGCCAAGGGACTATAGGCTTTGTTAATGGAAAAGGAGGAATGGGGTAGCCTTGGGCACACAGAATCAATAGCTACTATAGTTCATAGTGGTAAAAAACCTTCAGGTTGCAGCAAAAATCTGGTGTTCACTTTCATTTCACTTAGCCTCTAGGGCGAGCCCATCATGACATTTGGAAGGGTATTACCTTTTACCTCTGGGAAATGACGTGTAACACCTTAACCTCTCACCTTCACAGTTGAAACAGAAAGTTGTAGTTTTCTTTTTTTTGTTTTTTCTCTCAGAAAGCAGAGGTTTCAAAACTGTCCATATTTACACATTTTAGGCAGATGGTATGGGGAAGTGAGCTTCCAGTTGCGAATCGAGGACCCATATTCTAACTATGCTGGTTTTATCAATTCTGTGAATTTGAGCAAGTCATTTATCTCTGTCCACCCTTTCTTCTCATTTGTGAAATAATTAGGTTAAAGTAGATTTCCAAAGCCCCTTCCTGCCTGATGGGAGGAATTTTGAGAGAACTTCAGCAAATCCTTGTGTGGGCCATTTGTTAAACTTAAGAGTTTTGATTTTTTTTTTTTTGGAAGGTGCCAATAGTAAGTAAATAGTACTTTGCCTCTCAGAGCTTTGGCCAGCACAATTCTCTCCAGCTGTAGAGAAGCAAGTTTGGGGCCAGGCCATGAGAAACTGCCCCAGGGCTTGACATGGTATGCAGTTGTACCCAATTGGAATTCTTCAGTGATTTAAAGGGGTTCTATCTCCCTAAGCCTTTGTAATATTAGAAGTATAATTTTTTAAATTTCAGTATGTCTTAGGGAAGGTAGTGACATTAATATGTTTTACAAAATCCACTCAGGAGCCAAATCTTAACATTTTGAAGGATTAGCCCGTTTATCCCTATAGAATTTTTAACAGAGATTTAAGAAAACATTTTGGATTTTTGGTTTTATTTCTGTTATCCCCACTCAGAACCAATTAGGTGACAAATCCTGGATTTGATTTTGGGAAAAGGACTTTGCAAAATGAAGTGAGGACTCCCAGGAATGGCAGGGAATTAGCTTTGCAGTTGTCATGGCAATATTGTCATGGCAATAGACCCCTCAGCCTGGGGCAAGAGAGCAGACTTATGAAAACTGCATCTCTTGAGTTGTCCGTTAAGGAAGATTTCATGCCTCCGCAACCTATATCATATAATAATTACATGTGCACAGTGTCGTTGAATTACAGATTAGTTATCCTGGGAATTATTCATGTTTGACAATATATCTTGTTTGCAAGAGGAGGAAAGGAGAGAATGATTCCGGGGAGGTTACTCATTTATGTCTCTGTACGTTCAGTGTCATTATACCTTTTTTTTTTTATTGAAGTATAATTAACATACAGTGTTAATAGTTTAAGGTGTGAAATAGAATAATTCAGCAGTTCTATCCATTACTCAGTGCTCATCAAGATAAGTGTATTCTTAATGTCCTTTATCTGTTTCACCGTCTCCTGCCACCACCAGTTTTTATTTTGTATTTAAGAGTCTTTTGGGTTTTTTTTTATTTCCCAACATTCTGTCTTTGATTTTTATTTTCTGTCTTTTTTGCATTTTTTTGCCTTGTTTTAAATTATAATTCTAATACAGTTAACATACAATGTTGTATTAGTTTCAGGTGTACAGTATAATAGTTTAACAATTCTGTATAGTACTTATTACTCATCATGATAAGTGTGCTCTTAATCCCCATCATCTGTTTCACCCATTCCCCCACCCACCTTCCTCTGATAAGCACCGGTTTGTTCTCTACAGATAAAAATATGTTTTTTTATTTGTCTTTTTTTTGTTTGGTTTCTTAAATCCCATGTATGAATGAAATCCTATGGTACTTATCTTTCTCTGATTTAGTTCACTTAGCATAATACTCTCTAGAATCATCCATGTTGTTGCAGATGGCAAGATCTCTTTTTTATGGCTGAGTAATATTCTGTTTGTGTGTGTGTGTGTGTGTGTGTGTGTGTGTGTGTCACATCATTGTATATGTATACCACTATAAATGAGGTTACTTACTTGTATTTCTGTATGCTGAATTTTTTTTTTAAGATTTTATTTATTTGAGAGAAAGCACGAGGACATGAGCTGAGGGAGAGGCAGAGGGACAGGGAGAGGGACAAGCAGACTCCCTGCTGAGCACAGAGCCTGATGAGGAGCTTGATTCCAGGACCCTAAGATCATGACCTGAGCCAAAGTCAGACACTTAATGGACTGAGCCACCCAGGTGCCCCTGAATGTTATTTGTTAGTAGGTTTTGTGGGAGTTTGCTTAAAAAACAAATAGGGGTTACTTGTTGTTTGCAAGAAACTTCAAATTTTCTTAGGAAAATGTAACATTATGCTTTTCAAAAGATTTAACATTTACCAGGCAAGCACAAATGGGATGGAGTAGTATAAGAAAATAGGTGATTTCACTTCTGAGGAAATTAATATTTTGCAAAATGGGTGCAAAGATATATTGAGTCAGTGATACAATAATATAGCTTTTTTATAACGTGGACACAAATCCTAATTTTTTTCTACATACTCACTGGAGAATGTCTTGAGTGTATTTTATAGATAATTTTGCAAGTTACTCCACAGGTGATCATTTGATTAAGTATGTATTTGAGTTGTTGTAATGTGTGCTATGGATGTTGAGCCCTTGCTAATAAAGAGCTTAAAATCTTATTGGGTAGATGATTATACTAGGGCTCTTGGTTGGAGATTACAGAAACCTCCTTAAGCAACTTGAACAGTAAGGGGACTTTGTTATGAGTGTACAGGATGTCCCTTGGAGTCCAAGGACAGGGATGCAGCCTGCAGGGAACTCCGGGATTCCTGCTCCACTTCTTATCTCTGCTGTTCTCAGTTTCTCTGTCTCTGATTCTTTCTTCTCTTCTTGCACACTGGTTGTCTGGGTTTCTTAGTCTACATGGCAAAAAATGGTAGTAACCAAAAGCTCCTGAGATTTCCTCCTGCAATCAAGAGATCAACTAGTTGTAAATAGACTCCTATTCCCAATTCCACATTCCCAGTGAAGGGCCTAATTTGTCCATCTTGAATCAGGTTCTCACTCTTGGACCAGTCACCTGGTAGGCAGGAGCAAGGTCACGTTAACCATATAGAAGTTGGAGGGAAGGGGTAATGTCTAGAAAAAGGGGTACTAGGTGGAAAGCCCAGTAAGTATTTATCGAAGTATTGAAACACAATACAACCAACATCATAATGTACAAAGTGATTTGTAAATTGACAGAAAATAAAATATACTGATAATCTCGTAAGCCAAGGGGGGAATGTATGAATAAATATGGTGTGTCTTGAGTTGAATCTTGAGTAATTTTGAAAGCTAATTCACAGAGGTAGCAAAAAATATATTTTTAAAATGTCATTCGTGGATGAACCAATTTCCATACCATAAAGTTAATGAATTACTGACACATGTTATGACACAAATGAATCTTGAAAACATTGTGCTATGTGAAAGAAGCCAGACACAAAGCACTACACATGTATGATTCTATTTATATGAAATGTCCAGAGAGGCAAATCCATAGAGACAGAAAGTAGATTAGTGGTTGCCAGCAGCTGTGGGGAGGAGAGAATGGGGAGTGACTGCTAATGGGTACAGGGTTTCTTCTTAAGATGATGACAGTATTCTGGAATTAGTGGTGATGATTGCAACCTTGCAAACAAACTAAAGACCACTGAATTGTACACTTTAAATGGGTGACTTCAGTGGTATCTAAATTACATCTCAGTTTTTAAAAAATTCTATAATGAGCTGTGGATAAGTTTTCTTCTTCATTTTTTTTTTTTTTGATCTGTGATATTCATTGATAAGGATAAGTTATCTTTCCGGCTTTGTTAGAGTTGAGTTAAAGATTAGAATTTGGTAGGGATTCCTAGATGGCTCAGTTGGTTAAGTGTCTGCCTTTGGCTCAGGTCATGATCCTGGGGTCCTGGGATCGAGCCCCGCATCAGGCTCCTTGCTTGGTGAGGAGCCTGCTTTTCCCTCTGCCTCTGCTGCTCCCCCTACATGTGCTCACTCTCTTTCACTCTCTCTCTGACAAATAAATAAAATCTTTAAAAGAAAAAAAAGATTAGAATTTAGTAGATTGATGCTATATTATGACAGTTTAAAATTATTTCTGAGAGGGGCGTCTGGGTGGCTCAATCAGTTGAGGGTCCGACTCTTGATTTTGGCTCAAGTCATGATCTCAGGGTCGTGGAATCGAGCCCTACATTGGACTCCATGCTCAGCGGGGGAGTCTACTTGAGATTCTCTCTTTCCCTCTCCCTCTGCCTCTCCCCCCACCCCTGCTCTCTCGTTGTCTCTGTAAAATGAATAAATCTTTAAAGAAAAAGAAAAAAAATTATTTCTGAGAGAATCTGGATTTACTTAACATAAGACTGTAATTATAGCAAAGACACTTTAAATACTCATAATTGGATATGCCTCAGTGAGCGGCACTGTGATTCCGTGGTTTAAGGACTGCTCTGCAAAGACGTTAATTGTTGAGACTGATACAGACCATCTTCAACATATGTACATTGCTATATGTCTCACTTAACCAACCAGTGTCTAGCTGGGAATGCCTACTAGACCACAGGAATTCCCTTTCCTTCCCATTCTCTTCCAGATCCTTCTATCATTTAGAACCCCCTCACCTACAAAAAGAAAGGGGAAAACACCCCAGTCTTATTTGTGATCTTTTGCTAGAGTTGGTCTAGAGCTGGGTCTGCAGTGGCAGAACTGGTTCCAGAGAGGCAGTGGAGGAGAGTAGACACCTTTTGTTGTATCTTCTTACCCCACTACCCCTTTCCAAGCCCCGTCTCTCTAATCTGCTCTGATTCATTGTGCCTCACCTCACAACTCTCTTCAGACCCTTTAATGACATAATCAGGAAGCTGATTTTGAGTATTTCTCTAAAATATGGCAAAATGTTAAGAACTTGTAGTGTCCTTAAGAAGGAGGGGGCTCCCATCTTGTCTCCCTGCTGGTTTTTCTGTGTTTGCCTCCAATACTAGATGACTTTTTTCCTGCAGAGATACTAGGAGGTTAATTTCTGTGGCATTATTAATACGATAGTATGCTTGAGGCACATCATTGGTCAAGTTTACTTTTGTGTACTTATCTGGGGACACGACCACCCTCTGTAATATTTTCCCTCCTTGTGAAAACATGCTAACTTTCCAATAATAATAATCTTAAAAAGGAAATTTTGAAACACAAGCTATATGTACATTTTAGACTACCTTTATTATGAAGACTTAAGAAAACAGACCTCTAAAAGAGACTTCTGAAAAGCTAGCAGAGCAGTGATAGTGAGGATATCTAACACAAACAGAAAGGACAACAAACCTCAGACAAGCCAGCTTCAAAAACAATGTGAAAACCAGAGATAAAATAGAACTTGGTATACCATTAATAAGTGTCACAACATTTGAAGGGAAGAGGGAGCCTGTGGGAAATGGAGCCCACCCACACAGGCCTCACTGTTTGACAACTCAAGCAAATAGAAGAAAATTGACAGAACATTCAAACAGGTAAGACAGCTAATGGCTTTAAAAAGGAATGGGCAGAAATTTTTTTTAAATGAAATGAAAAATATTGATGGTATCAGTACAAGGCAGGAAGGAGGCCATAGTGCAGAGAAATAGGTGATACTAAAGAATAAGAAAAAGGTAAGAATTCCCAGTTACAGTCTAAGATTAAATAGATTACAGAGCAGCTATTGGGAATGTTCAGAGTTCGCCATTTGAAATGTAAAAAAGAAAATTACAAAATATGTAGTGCCAAGTGGGTCAGGGATATTATGTGTTGGTGGACTAGCTAATTTGTGAATAATTATTTGAATAACAGAAAAACGAAATATATGGGAAAGTAATGAAATTCAACAGACTAATACTAATGTAATAGAACTGACATATCTCGAAAATGGATTTTGGATATGCAACTTGTCAAGTAAGGGTACCAGCAATAGAAAAAATTAGAACATGAAACTCATAAATAATCAGGAAAAATTCTAGAAAACTTTTCTGAACTGAAAGACCAACTCAGTATGGTTATTGAGAGTATATGGAGTTCCACACTGGAGCTGTTTTTCAAGAAAATCCTTTCCCTTCTTGGGCACCTGTATGTTAAATTTTTAAACTCAAGACAGAAGCAATTTCTAGCAGAAAAGAGATCTTAAAATATAATAGTAAGGGGCGCCTGGGTGGTTCAGTTGGTTAAGCATCTGCCTTCGGCTCAGGTCATGATCCCAGGGTCCTGGGATCGAGCCCCATATCGGGCTCCCTGCTCAGTGGGGAGTCTGCTTCTCCCTCTCTCTCTGCCCTTTCCCCTGCTTGTGCTCTCTCTGTCTCTCCCAAATAAATAAATAAAATCTTCAAAAAAGTGTAATAGTAAAACAGCCTAGGACTTTAGACTTTGAAGAATAAAAATATCCTCATGAAATTAGAAAGTGTTAGGTTCCTAGATAACCTTGCAATTTCCTACAGATGGAGACATTTTGAAATACCTACAAAAAGTATTGAAACTTTGAAAGAACCTTATCAAAGGGTATTTAACTCTTAGGTAAATAAATAAAATTAACCAAGTGTTCAGATTAGCATGGTCCAATAGAACATTCTACAGTGACAGTGTTCTGAATCTGTGCGGTTTGATACAGCAGCCACTAGTCACATGTGGCCATTGAACCCTTGAAATGGGGCTGGTGGGGCTGAGAAACTGAGTTGTTTTGTTTTTTGTTTTGTTTTGTTTACTTTAAGTAGGCTCCAACATGGGGCTTGAGCTCACAACCCTGAGATCAAGACATAAGGTGAGATCAAGTGCTAAGAGTCAGGTGCTTAACCAAATGAGCCACCCAGATGCCCCAAGAAACTGAGTTTTAAGTTTTACTTGTTTTTAGTTTAAATTTCAATAGGCACATGTGGGTAGTGGCCACTGCATTGGACAGCATGGCTTTAGATCCTGATACAGATTGCAAGGTGTCCATTTGGAATTTCATCAGATAATTCAGATCTTACCCAAGTAGAATGAAGTGGGAAGGAGAGTAAGCCAAGGAAGAAATTGTAGATTCTATGTCACTCCAGAGTTTAACTTCCTAATTCATAAGGTGAAATAATGAGAATAATTATTAAAATATGTTGATCTTTTTAGATTAGGAAAAATCATTAGGAAAAAAGCAAATTGCAGATACTGGAAGAGGTATGGAAGGATATATAGTAAACTGCTACATGTACTTATTCCCATGGAGGGGTGTGGTATTTGGGGAAGAATAAAAGGGAAGTTCTCTTTGCTCTCTATACTTTAGTGTGTGCTTATATATCACTTCTGTGAATCTTGAAATAAAAAGGAAGATATAATATAAAATGTAATACATTATATAATCGAAAACAAAAATGGGAAAAACAAGATTAAAACGTTTTTTTAAAAAGGAAGAAAAATAGCTTAGATTACCTTGTGATTTAAAGTGAAGTACACATGAAAAGTACAGAATTTTACATCTGTTGTTAAAAAAAAGAAAAAGGAACTATAACAGTAAACCTACAAGATGACGGAGTATAATATAAATGCATCATTTTTAATGTTTATACAAATAGACTCATTAATTTTTTCAAAATAAAAAGTTATAGTGATGGTTAACAGTTTAAAAAACAAAATTCAGCAACCTGTTGCTATGAAAGACAAGTTTACTGGAGGACAAACCAGTCTGCCATGACTGAGCATACAAGAAAAGCAGGACTGCCCAGTTACAGCAGAAGATAAAGTTGATGTCAGAGCAGAAGCCAAAGAGAAACTGGCATAGTTCACAATTTGTCATGCAGGAGGAACATGGCAAACACGTTGGTGGAATTAGTTGATGGGTAGATGATTGTCATAGAAAAGCTGGCAGAAATGTTACAGAAGTAAAATTAGAATTGTACTTAAGTGTCACAGTATATGTAAAAGAACACCGGAGACAAGAAATCTGGGTACTGAGACTTGGTTTTGCCGCATGGTCTTAAACTCTCTGCGGTGGATACACTGGATTAAATGACCTTAAGTTTTTCCCAGGGATGGGTGTGTGTGTGTGTGTGTGTGTGTGTGTGAAGATTTTATTTATTCGGAAAGAGCAAGCCGGGGGAGGGACATAGGGAGAGGGAGAGAGAGAATCCCACCACCCCAAGATCATGACCTGAGCCGAAATCAAGAGACACCCAACCAACTGAGCCACCCAGGTGCCCCTAGTTTTTTCCCAGTTTTAAGTTCAATAAGGGTTCAGCATTTTACTGTCAGATTATAAGAATAAAGCAGGTAATGAATTAACAAATTATAGAGCTGAACATAGCAAGAAAGGTAAAAATAAATGAGAAAGAGCAAATAATGGTAATTAAGGAAATTTCACCTATTTTCTCCTTTAAAAATGGATGTGAAAAGATTTTGAAAACAAGTTTGGACTGGAGTCTGAGGGAGTACAATAAATACCCCCTTTTTCTTATGTTCTGAACATTGAGAAATAAAGGAATTGCATGAGGATCCTAAAAATCAACTTTGTTAGCAATAAAGGCCTAGCTGGAGGCTGTGTGTTTGTGTGCAAACTAAATGGGTTTGCTAACTGAACTCCAGAATTAGATCACCACCCACCCTGCCCTAGGCAGCAGCAGCCAGGGTGGCATGGAGTAAATACAGAGGTTGGAGTTCTTTGTGAAAACCCCAGGGTAGAGGTGAGTTGAGCACTCCCCATTTATTCTTCTCAAATTTACTGTTCAGATGAGTCATCCTTCCTTTCCTGGGATAAAGTGATTAACAGAGAAATATTTGGGAGAAAACTCTTCTCATAGAAGGCAGAGAAGGGGAGAAAGGTGTTTCCCTCTAATTGTAAGTGCTGTATATACATTACAGGGGGAAAAAAAAACCCCGTAAGCATAAAGAAGAAAATGCATGGAGTCAATGTTTTGACAGAAAATGGAATCATACATACATATGGTATGAGAATTTTTCAAAACTAGCCAGATACAGGTAAACAGAACTCAGGTGAGTTCTGGACCTCCCATAACATGAGTATGGTAGACCTGTCTTAAAGCTGCCCAGCTCAGGAGATTTTTGTCCTCCCTGGAAGTTCTCCCAGTTTCATGGCTGGACCTGTCTTTCCTGATAGCAAGGGCATCTCTACACCCTGACTCCCTCTCAGGCCATCACTGGCTGGTCCAGGGATGCACACCTGACCCATACTGCACTGGTCAGATATTTTTCTCCCAAGAATTTGGAATCTTGAGTTGAAAGAGATTGGGGCCCACTGTAGCCCAGTCATATTAAATCCATGAGCTACAGTTGAGGTCTCCAGAGCTGCTTGGGTTCCAGTTCCTCTTGAGATTTGCTAAACTTTTTTGTAAGAGTGTTTTGATTGCCACAGTAGAGTTGCTTTGTCTATATGTCTTACAACACCTAAGAGAGTCCCAACTCAGTAAAGGTTTGTCCTGCATCTGCCCTGGCTTTTGTATATCCCCCCAGGCTAACCACTCTATAAATACAAATTGACAGTTTTATAGTACATATTGATATTAAAATATCTTCATGAGAAATTAAACCAAAAGCTTATTAAGTTAGAAGGAAATTGTTATCTTAGTGTCCTTTTGCTGCATAATAAAGATATCACGAACTTAGCAGTTTGTTTTTAAAATAACATTCATTTATTAACTCATGGTTATGTGTCAGAAGCTGGGCTTGGCTTGGTTATCCACATAGGGCCTCACAAGACTGAAATTAATGTGTCATTCAAGCTGGCTCTTAACCTGTGGGCTCTAGGGAAGAATCTGCTTCTAAGCTTATTCAGCTTGTTGACAGAATCCAAGTCTTGTGCTTGCAGGTCTGAGGTCCCCCGTTCCTTACTAGTTGTCAGCTGGAGGTCACTTCCTGCTCTGCTTTTATAGGGCTCACCTTGTTGGATCAGGTCTACCCATATAATCTCCATACCTTAAAGTCAGTTGATTTGGGACTTTAATTACTTTTGTAAAATCCCTACACTGCAGTACCTAGATTAGTGTTTGGATAACCAAGGAACAGGAATCACAGGGAATCATCTTTAGAATTTGCTTACCACAGTTGATAAAAAGAAGGAACCTAAGTGAAATAAAGACACCATCTCAAAATAATTGAGTACTTTGTTCACTCTGCAAATTGTACTCTATAAGAATTACAACATTTCCAACTTGCATATTTAGCTGAAAAGAATTTCAGTGCAATAGTGTTGTTACTGCCAATGCAATGAAACGGACTGAAATTATGTAACAAGATTTGAGATTCCTGTTTAGACTTCAATTATTAAGTTAGTGAAGGTACCTGAAATACAGGGATCTCGTTGGATTTTTTTAAATATAACTTTTAATAATATTTCTTATTATTGCCTTTTTGGGGACCACCATAGTTTTTCAGTTTTATCCTAAAACTATCACCAGTCTATTATGCAACTGCTTTATTGCCTCTTGCAGTATTGGTTTGTTTGTTTTTATCTAATCCATCTCTTCCTTGTTGCACCATTCACAGAATATGGGCAGATGGGCTTTCTGTGATACTTTTTTTTCTTTTTTTAGATTTAATTTTTTATTTGACAGAGAGAGATAGCAAGAGCAGGAACACAAGCAAGAGGGAGTGGGAGAGAAAGAAGCAGGCTTCCCACCAAGCAGGGAGCCAGATGTGGGGCTCGATCCCAGGACCTTGGGACCATGACCTGAGTTGAAGGCAGACGCCTAACGACTGAGCCACCCAGGTGCCCCTCTGTGATACTTTTTTCCTACCCTGTCTTGTGACATAACCTAAAGGATTATTTTGACACCACACTTAGAAAAAATAAGACCAGGCTCATTCATGATGATATTGTACTTGCGTATTTTTTTTTTTACTTTGTTATTTACCTTGGCATATTATTCTAACTTCAGTTAAGATTACTTTCCTATGTCCATTACTATCTTAATACTATTTTTTATTCTAGTGTTGGTCTGCACCTCTGCTCTTTTATTGTTCTATACTAGTTCAAAGTGCTTTCTGATACTCTTATTTTTAAATCCAAACTTATTTGTCATAAATTGTCACATATATCTGACTGCTTTATTATTCCCCCAAACATTTGTATAGTGAAATACATATTTTAAAAAATAAATTACTTTCTATTTCTTCTTTCCATATCAGAACATTGGATTTTTGAAAAATTTTTGTTTAGGTAGATTCTGTCACCTGTGAATTTCATTTGAGGATAGAAGAGGCATTATAAAATATATATGATTAAAAGGGGGAGATTGGGCCTACTAGGACTAAGACCTGTTATTCTGTCACAAAAAGAAAAAATGATAGCCATCAAACACTATACAGTTGACCCTTACATAACACAGAGGTTGGGGCACCAACCTCCCGTGCAGTTGAAAATCCACATATAACTTTTCACTCCCTAAAAACTTAACTCTTAATAGCCTACTGTTGACCAGAAGCTTTACCAATAGCATGAACAGTTTGATAAACACATATTTTGTGTGTTACATCTCTTCTTTGATGTATTTTTACAATAAAGTAAGCTAGAGAAAAGGAAATTTTATTAAGAAAATTAAAAGGAAAAGAAAAATGCAGTTACTGTACAGTATACTAGTAGAGTGAGGCACCACACATCACCTCGTCCTTACCCAAAGTTAGTGAAGCTGGTTCTGGGAGTGACACCCGCTCCGTGCTCCTCTTCCCAGGAATGTAGGAAACCTCATTCCAGGCACGGTTCAGGGGAAGTCGAAGAACCGGTGAAAGCAGAGCTTCTCGATAGGTCACTTGCTTCACCTGACCCCCTTTACATGGTTCTAATACAGTTTCTGCTTGTGGGAAATGCTAGGAAGCTTTGAAAGGCCAGTTCCCCTTGAGAATTAGTTCCCAACCTCAGAGAATTTTCAGCACCTTGGACAGCGCCCCTTCCCCCTGTTCGGCTCTGCAGGCTAGATTTCTGCTTGGTGCTACCCTGTCCCGAGTTCCTGGAACCCTTACTACGGGAAGGCAGGTTATCATTCCGTGATCCTTGAACAACACTGGCCAGTAACTGGCCCTGCCACTTTGTTAGGAATCCCTCCCCAGGGCCAATTCCTTTGCACCTCTCAGCTGAAGACCTCAGTGAACTGAGCTTCCCCCAGGTGGGTGGTATGGTGATGAATGCCAGGAACAGGCAGGAGCCATGCTGTCCCAGCCTTCTCCACATCTTTCCTCCAACTTCCCTTCCCTTCTAGTCATTTGGCAACCTCTGTCTTACTTGTTAATCAAAATATGAAATATGTATTTGGGGCGCCTATGTGGTAAAGCATCCAGCTCTTGGTTTCAGCTCAGGTTGTGATCTCCGGGGTCATGAGATCGAGCCCTGTATTGGGCTCCATGCTCAGAACGGAGTCTGCTTAAGACCCTCTCTCCCTCTCTCTCTGCGCCCCACCCCGTGTTCTCTCTCTAAATTTGAAGAAATACGTATTTGTTGAAAAAAAAAAACTGAGTGTAAGTGGACCCGTGCAGTTCATGCCATTGTTGTGTAAGGATCAACCATATATCCTTTTCTATAATGTCCCATTGTTAATCAGCCTCCTGAGTGGACATCTTACCACATACATGGATAGGTTTTCTATCTATGTACTGTTATCTGTCTTATCTCAGCATGCTCTTTATTCATGTCTTTTGTTCCTCATTTAAATCTACAAACATCTTTTATTTTCCTCAGCTTTACAGCAGGAGGTCCAGATTATCTTGTAAGATTCACACAGTTGAGATTCTTAGCGGCGTTTTCTTTTGAAAAAGATAAGATTTGCAGTATAATAATTCTTTTCTTATCAGTTATCAACAAATTTGTGAAGGTTGATTTTTTTTAAGATTTTATTTATTTATTTGACAGAGACACAATGAGAGAGGGAACATAATCAGGGGGAGGGACAGAGGGAGAATCAGGCTCAGGGAGCCTGATGCGGGGCTCGATCCCAGGATCTTGGGATCATGACCTGAGCTGAAGGCAGACGCTTAACGACTGAGCCACCCAGGCGTTGATTTTTTTAACCCAAGCTTCTTTCACTCCCCCTCTCCCCAAAATTTAGAGAATTAATAATTTTTGAGGACATAGTCTTATCAGGAATATTTTAGATGAGCCAAGTCTTGTCAAGTTATGGTTTCAGCAGATATCTTATAACTAATAAACAATGAAATAATATGATAAAATCAATAGAGTAGAAATAGAGCCTCGATTCTGGACATCACTTACTACCTTTTTCCAAACCATGAGCAAAGAATATCTTTTCACTTATTTGTGTCTTTTTTAATTTCTTTCATGAATGTCTTATAGTTTTCAGTGTACAGGTCCTTCACCTTGGTTAAGTTTATTCCTTCATATTTTATTCTTTTTGGTGCATTTGTAAATTAGATTATTTTCGTAATTTCTCTTTCTGATGTTTCATCATTAATGTATAGAACACCACAGTTTTCTCTATATTGGCTTTGTATCCTGCAACTTTACTGAATCCATTTATTTATTAGTTCTAACATTTTTTGGTGGAATCTTTAGGATTTTCTATATATAGTATCATATCATCTGCAGATAGTGACAATTTTACTTCCTTACCAATTTGAGGCCTTTCATTTCTTTCTCTTGCCTAATTATAGTGGCTAGGATTTTCTTTTTTTTTTTTTTTTAAGATTTTATTTATTTATTTGTCAGGAGAGAGAACGCACAAGCAGAGGGAGAAGCAGGCTCATCGGTGAGCAAGGAGCCCCATGCCGGACCCGATCCCAGGACGCTGGGATCATGGCCTGAGCCGAAGGCAGACACTTAACTGACTGAGCCACCCAAGCGTCCCGCTGTGGCTAGGATTTTCAATACTCAGATGAATAAAATTGGCAAGCGTACACGTTCTTGTGTTTTCCTGAATGCTTTTCACTGCTGAGTATAATGTTAGCTGTAGAATTGTCATTTAGGGCCTTTATTATGTTGAGATATATTTCCTCTGTACCTACGTTGTTGAGAGTTTTTATCATAAATGGATGTTGTTTTGTTGAATGCTTTTTCTGCATCTACTGAGATGATCACGTGATTTTTATCTTTCATTCTGTTGATGTAATGTATCATACTGATTTGCAGATGTTGAACCATCCTTGCATCCCTGAAATAAATCCCGCTGGATTGTGGGGTATGATCCTTTTAATGTATTGGATTTAGTTTGCTAAAACTTGTTGAGGATTTTACATTTATGTTTATCAAAGATACTGGCCTGCAATTTCTTTTTTTGTGGTGTCCTTGTCTAGTTTAGTATAGATGATGCTGGCCTCATAAAATATGTTTGGAAGCTTTCCTTTCTCTTCTATTTTCCGGAAGAGTTTGAAAAGGATGGGTATTAAATCTGAAGGTTTGGTAGAATTTGCCAGTGAAGCCATCTGGTCCTGGACTTTTGTTTGTTGGGAGGTTTTTGATTTTGTTTCAGTGTCCTTACTAGTTATCAATCTATTCACATTTTCGGCTTCTTCATGATTCATTCTTGGAAGATTATATGTTTCTAGGGATTTATTCATTTCTTTTAGGTTGTTAAGCTTGGTGGCATATAATTGTTCATAGTAGTCTCTTATGATTCCCTTTATTTCTGTGGTATCAGTTGTAATTTCTCTTTCATTTCTGATTTTATGTCTTTGAATCCTCTCTTCTGTTTTACTTGGCTGGTTTAGCTAAGGGTTTGTTGATTTTCTGTTTTCAGAGAACCAGCTCTTACTGTCATTGAATTGTGCTTTAAATCTCTATTTCAGGGACACCTGGGTGGCTCAGTCAGTTAAGTGTCTGACTTTGGCTCAGGTCATGAGATCAGGCCTCCCATCAGGCTCCCCTGCTCAGTGGGCAGTCTGCTTGTCCCTCTGCCCCTCTCCCCGCTTTTTCTCTTGCTCCCTTTCTCTCTCTCAGATGAATAAATCTTTTTTTTTTTAAATCTCTTTCATTTATTTCTTTTCTGATCTTTATTATTTTCTTTGTTCTACTAATTTTGGCGTTTGTTCTTCTTTTTCTAGTTCCTTTGGGTGCAAAGTTAGATTGTTTACTTGAGATTTTTTTTTTGGTTCTTGAGGTAGGCCTGTATTGCTATTATCTTCCCTCTTAGAACCACTTTTGCTACATCCCATAGATTTTGGTATGTCAGATTTTTGTGTCCATTTGTCTCTAGGTATTTTTTTATTTCTCCTTTGGTTTCTTCAATGAACCGTTAATTGCTCAGTAGCATGTTGTTTAGTCTCCATGTTTTTGTGGGTTTTCCTGTGTTTTTTTTTTGTAATTAATTTCTAGTTTCATACCATTGTGGTCAGAAAAGATGCTTAATATGATTTCACTCTTTTTTAATTTATTGAGATTGCTTTGTGGCCCAACATGTAGTCTGTCCTAGAGAATGTTCCATGTGCAGTTGAGAAGAATGTGTATTCTGCCACTTTTGGGTGGAATGTTCTATATATATCTATTAAGTCCATCAGGTCTAATGTGTCATTTAAGGCCATGGTTTCCTTATTGATTTTTTTGTCTGGATGATCTATCTCTTGATGAAAGTAGGGTATTAAAGTCTCCTACTGTTATGGTATTGCTTTCAACTACTCCCTTTAGGTCTGTTAATAATTGCTTTGTATATTTTGGTGCGTCTGTGTTGGGTGCATATATATTTATAAATGTAGTATCTTCTTGCTGGATTGACCCCTATATCATTATATAATGCCCTTCTTTGTCCTTTATTATAGTCTTTGTTTTATTTATTTTTATTTTTTTATTTTTTTAAAGTAGGCTCTATGCCTAGGGTGGAGCCCAGCATAGGGCTTGAACGCATGACCATGAGATTAAGACCTGAGCTGAGATCAAGAGTCAGACACCTAACCAACTGAGCCACCTGGAAGCCCCTCTTATAATCTTTGTTTTAAAGTCTATTTTATCTGATAGAAGTATAGTTACTCCAGCTTTCTTTTCATTTTCATTTGCATGGAATATCTTTTTCTAACCCTTCTCTTTCACTCTGTGTGTGTCTTTACATCTGAGTCTTATAGGCAGCATATAGATGGGTCTCATTTTTTTATCCATTCAGCCACTCTGTGTCTTTTGATTGGTGAATTTAGTCCACTTACATTTAAAGTAATTTTTAATAAGCATATACTTACTGCCATTGTGTTAATTGTTTTCTGGCTATTTTTGTAGTTCCTCTCTGTTCCTTTCTTTTTCTCTTCCCTTGTGGTTTGCTGGCTTTCTTTAGTGTTATGTTTAATTCCTTTCTCATTTTCTTTTGTGTATTTACTGTAAGTTTTTTCCTTGTGGTTACTGTGAGGGTCACACAAAATATTTTATGCAAATAGTCTGTTTTAACTTGATAGCAACTTAAACGCAATTCAGAGCTTTACCTTTTTACTTTTCCCCCCACATTTTTTATTTTTGATGATTCCTTTTTATATCTTTTTATTTTATGCTTCCCTTAACTAATTATTATAATTTCAGTTTACTACTTTTGTCTTTTAAACTTCATGCTTGCTTTGTAAGTGATTGATCACTACCTTTGTTATATAGTTACCTTTTCCAGTGAGGTTTTTACTTTCCTATGTTTTCTTACTACTTAGCTTAAAGAAGTCCCTTTAACATTTATTGTAGGCCTGGGTTAGTTGTGATGAATACCCTTTAGCTTTTGCTTACATGGAAAACTCTCAATCTCTTCTTAAGTTCTGAGTGATAACTTTGCTAGGCAGAGAATTTGGGTTGGAAGTTTTTTCCTTTCAGCACTTTGTATATGTCATGCCACTGTCTTCTGGCATGCAAAGTTTCTACTGAAAAATCTGCTTATATAGCCTTCTAGCATTTCCCTTGAACATAACAAGTTGTTTTTCTCTTGTTGCTTTTAGGATTCTCTTAATCCTAAACTCTTACCATTTTAATTACGATGTATCATGGTTTGGATCTCTTTGGGCTCATCTTATATGGAACTCTGGGCTTCCTGGACCTGGATGTTCAGTTCCTTCCCCAGATTAGGGAAGTTTTCAGCTACTGTTCAAATAATTTTTCTTGCCCTTTGTCTCTCTCTTCTTTTGAGAGCCCTACAATGTGAATGTTATCCCCCTTGATTTGTCTTTAGGGTCCCTTAAGGTATATCTTCACTTTTCTTAATTTTTTCCTTTTTTTAAAAAACCACATTTGTAAAGGTGCTGTGTCAACTGGGAAAAGTGTTAATTATTACAAGATATTTTGGAAGTAGCCAGATAAAGTGCCAGAACATAGAGACATATCTGCTAATTTTTTTTCCTGAATTCACATTCTCAGAACTATTTCTAAAATTAGAATTCCAATTAATTTCTTATCTTCTCTCTTTTCAAAAGACTGTTTGTTTTCGGGTTATATCCTTCCTAATTTTTTGTTTCTTGGAAGAAGTGATGTGGGGGTGCCTGCGTGGCTCAGTCGGTTAAGCATCTGACTCTTGATTTAGGCCCAGGTCATGATCTCAGGGTCATGGGATCGAGCCCTGTGTTGGGCTCCACACTCAGCAGGGAGTCTGCGTGTGATTCTCTGTCTCCCTCTCCATCTGCCTCTCCTTCCCTGTCTCCCCCTCTTTCTCTCTCAAGGTAAATAAATCTTTTTAAAAAATTGATTATGGTAGTATTTGGTATTTAGTTAAAAACAGGCACTTGACAAACAAGTATATCAACTCCCTACCCTTTTAAAATTGTGGATATTTTCTTAGCCCTTGAGATTAAGTTGTCTGGGAACCAATGCACTGTTAATTCCCTGATTCAACTTGGAGTTTGGGGAATTTTTTTCCCCTTCTACTGTCTACTCCCATTACCAAGTCCCACCAGTTCTGTATCTGAGTGATACTCAGCTACAATTCTTTCTTTCCTGTGTTCTCAGGTCTCATAATGTGCAGGCCATTATCACACCACACTTAACTGCTGGAGCTCCTTTGCTATTCTTCCTGCCCTTGATTCCTATGTGCCTCAAACCTTCCACAGCTTCATAACATTCATCAGTTACATCACCTTTTTTCTTTTAATTTTTACTATTGAAGTATAGTTGATATACAGTGTCTTATTAATTTCAGGTACATAACATAGTTATTCGATAATTCTGTATATTATGCAGTGTTTACCTCAGTGAGTCCGGTTACCATCTGTCACCATACAACTTTTTTTTTTTTTTTTTTTTTTGGCCAACTAGGGAGATGCCTTTGGGCTTCAGTTTCTTTCTTTTAATGTGTAAAGTAGCTTTATTTAAGTATTATTAACATATAGTATTATGTTAATTTCAAGTGTACAATATGATGTTTCAACAATTCTGTTCATTCATTCTTACCATTTTAATTATGATGTATCATGGTGTGGATCTCTTTGGGTTCATCTTACATGAAACTCTGGGCTTCCTGGACCTGGATGTTCAGTTCCTTCCCCAGATTAGGGAAGTTTTTCAGCTATTCTGAAATCATAATTATACTCTCAATCCCCTTCACTTGTTATACTCATTCCCCTACTGCCTCCCCTCTGGCAGCCACCCGTTCTGTATAGTTAAGAGTCTGTTTTTTTATTTTTGTCTCTTTTTTTCTTTGTTTGTTTTGTTTCTTAAATTCCATGTATGAGTAAAATCATGGTATTTGTCTTTCTCTGACTGACTTATTTTGCTTAGCATGATACTCTCTGGATCCATCAGTGTTGTTGCAAATGGCAAGATGTCATTCTTTTTTATGGCTGGGTAATATTCCACTATGTATATATAACATATCTTCTGTATCCATTCATCAGTCATGGATACTTAGGTTGCTTCCATATCTTGGCTATTATAAATAGTGCTGCAATAAACACAGAGGGTGTATATATGTTCTCCAATTAGTGTTTTTGTATTCTTTGGGTAAATACCCAGCAGTGGAATTACTGGATCGTATGGTAGTTCTTTTTTTAACTTTTTGAGGAACCTCCATACTATGTTCCACAGTGGCTGCACCAACAGCTAGCATTCACACCAACAGTGTACAAGGGTTCTTTTTTCTCGACATCCTTGTCAACACTTGTTATTTTTTATCCTTTTGATTGTAGCCATTCTGACAGGTGTGAGGTGATATCTCACAGGTTTTGATTTGCATGTCCCTGATGATTAGTGATGTTGAACATCTTTTTATGTGTCTGTTGGCCATCTGTATGTCTTCTCTGGAAAAATGTCTATTCCTGTCCTCTGCCCATTTTTTAATTGGATTATTTGGTTTTTTGGTGTTAAGATGTATAAGGTCTTTATATCTTTTGGGTATTAACCCCTTATTGGATACATCATTTGCAAATATCTTCTTCTGTTCAGTGGGTTGGTTTTTTGTTTTGTTGATGGTTTCCTTTGCTGGGCAAAAGTTTTTTATTTTGGTGTATTGCCAATAGTTTTAATTTTGGTTTTGTTTCCCCTGCCAAAGAAGACACGTCTAGAAAAATGCTTCTGCCACAGATGTCAAAGAGATTACTGCCTGTGTTTTCTTCTAGTTTTATGGCTTCAGGTCTCACATTTAGGTCTTTAACCCATTTTGAGTTTAATTTTGTATATGGTGTAAGAAAGTGGTCTGGTTTCGTTGTTTGTGTGTAGCTGTCCAGTTTTCCCAGCACCATCTTTGAAGAGACCTTTTCCCATTGTGTCTTCCTGCTTTGTCATCAATCGCACCGTACCACGTGATTACGGTGTCACTGACGGTACTCCCTGTGCTGTCCTTTTCACCCTCATGACTTGATTTATTTTATAACTGGACGTTTGACCTTCTTCATCCCCTTTATCTGTTTCATTCATCTTAATTTTTTATTTTTATTTTGTGGTTCTGTCTGGGCAAGTTCCATTGCTTTCTCTTCCAGCTTGCTGATGCATTCTTCTACTTCATCCAGTCGGCTGTGAACCCTTCCAGTGTATTTTTCAAATTTCTGTTCAATACTTTCTTATATTTTCTATATCTTTGCTTAAGTTCTCATTGTGTTCAACCAGTTTTCTCCTGAGTTCACTGAGCATCTGTATGATAATTTCTTTGAACTTTTTATCAGGTTGGTTGCTCATCTGTGTTTCATTTAGTTCTTTTTCTGAGATTTTGTCATGTTCATTTCTTTGGAACATATTACTCTGCCTCCTCATTTTGCCTAATTCTTTGTGTTTGTTTCTATGTATGAGGTCAGTCAGCCATCTCTCCCAGTCTTGAATGAGCGACCTTACATAGGAGATGGTACTATTTGGCCCAGAAATACAGTCTCCCAATCACCAAAACCAGGAGCTCAAGGGGTGTCCCCCTTGTGGGCTGTGTGTGCCCTCCTGTTGTGGCAGGGCCTGGGACTGTGGTTGGTGGTCTACGCTGACACTTGGTTGGGCTGCAGGCTATGTCCACATCTTCTGCAGGGTGTCTCTGGGCAGGGTGCTCTGCAGGGTGTTCCCACTGTTAATAGAATGTTACAGGAATTCCAAAATAATGCCCACCAGCATCCACATTAGTAAGGTAGACTTGAATCACAAAAATTGCTCCCACTGGTGTCAGTTTCCACAGAGAGTCCCTGCTGTTTCCTGCCTCTTTGGGCAGATGCTCTTAAGGTTAGCAAATGATTCTCCTTTATCTGTGGTGTACTATTCAAGTTGGTGTTTTGCACTGGTATCTGGGTTGAGCGAGTCTGTGTGTGGGCCCTTTAAGAGCAGGTTTTCTGTTCCCTGCAGCTTTATAGTCTTCCTCAAGGTGATCCCTATTGATTTTTCAGAGCCTAGTGTTTTGGGGGCTTGTCTCTTCTGTGCAGGATCTAAAGATTTGGGTGCCAGGTATAGAACTCAGGTACCTTTGATCCTCTGGGAAAAGTCCACACTTTTGATGTCCCTCCCAATTGTGAACCACCATGGCTGGGGTTTGTTTTATTCCCTAGCAAGTCTGTGTTTCTGCTGCTATCCTTTTATTCTTGGTTGTGAAGGCTCTGTTCATTGAACTTTCAGGTACCTTTCAGAAAGAATTATTCCACAGCTAGTTGTAGTTTGTTGTGTCTAGAGGAGGTGAGTTCAGGATCTTGTTACACTGCCATCTTGAACCCAGCTCCTTAGATTACATCTTTACTGCAACCACCACCAGGGTTAAAGCAATGCCATATACAGGATGAATTAGAAGACAATTTAGAATAACCTAATTGGCCACTTGGATGGCCACTGAGATGGAAAGGAGATAGCAGTCTCACCCAAGGCACTGGAAATAAGAACAGGGAAGACCGATGCCAGAAGTATTGGCAGGACTTGGAAACCAGTAGGACTTGTAGGTAAGGGGAAGGAAAGAACAGCTGAACTTGGGAGACTGGAAGGTTGATGATAAGAGGCATAGCAGGTATGAGGGAAGGAAAGGGGGAGTTTCTTGAAGAGGCATGCCATGTTTGAGCTGCTGCTGGTACACCTAGATAGAGATGTCCAAAGGCAGTTTGCAATGTGGGCCTGAAGCATGAAGAGATCTAGGGTCACAGATTGGACTGGGAACATGCCTGTAATGAGGTCACCAAATGAGATAAGATGAAGTCTCACGGTGGAGCTTTGTAGGTTGAATGAATGTCTGCATTGAAGGGCCTGCCGAGCAAGAAGAGCCAACAAAGGCTCTTCTGACCCTGTGTTCTATAGTCTGTGACAGTTTTGTTCTATAGAATATGGGACACGGGAGATGGACACCTACTGCTCTTACAAGTTTATGTGTTATAAAAGAGACATCTGGTAGATTACTGGGTAAGGTTTATTCCTTAGGAAATCTTCCACAGATACACAAACTAAAAAGGAACAAACAAACAAAAATAAATAAGAATGTACATTTTGTTAAATAACCAAGTTTAAAAATGGAATGTGTGTTACGGGAACTATATATTATTATTGATCTTTACTAATTCTTTTTTCCCCCTTTTTTCTCTAGGTTTTACATTGTGCAGTAGGTAAGTATGGAATTTCCCCCTACTATGTACAGTGGGTTCTGCTTTTTTTAAAAATCATAAATAATAGGTCAACTTGATTATGACTGAATATTGAAAAAATGAAGCTGTTTAATCGTTGTATATAAAATTACTTACATTGGCATGGCTTTTGGTTTCTTAAATGACGGGTACTACTTAGATGTTATCACTGAACAATTTATTAAATGTCACAGCTGTTTCACTCTGTCATTTAAAAAGGCCCCTCTCACCTTGTTATAAGGGTGACAGAAGCACTAGTATATTCATTAAAATGTGACTTGGGGTCCTGATTCTGGTCTTTGTATAAAGCTCTCTCTGTGATCACTTGAATATTACATGCTCTTTCCTTGTGTTTAAAATGGAGTACTACATATATTGCCTATCTCCCAGATGAATACTGAATGAAGGTAAGAGGGATTGAAAAAAATCTAAGTATAAAGAGTTATGTAAATGTAAGGGATTTCTACTAAAAGCAGATACAGTGTGTTTTCTTTTTGGGGGAAGGGGCAGGTCATCAAATTCTGCTTCAGAACTGAGGGATAGCTTCTCTGTGCTGGGCTAGACCCTTCTAATCAAATCAAAATCAGTTCTGGAAAGTTGACAGATTCTGTAGAGTAAGCCCAGCTGGTTGCTGTGAGTTTGAACTTGTCTCTGAAAGGGAGGATGTACAGTTGACCTCAGGACGCACCAAAGGTCTGAAAACTCCAGAATCATGCATCCAAACCATTTTGGTCCTGTCAACTTAATTCACAAATTAAGTGGGTACTTCCTGTATTCAGAGCACTGCGCTTGGCACTGTGGAGTTCAGAGATGAGGAGACTTAGTTCAGAAGGTCACACAGGTGGACACACAGCAAGCTATCCCCTGTAGGTCTTACAGGGTCACTCTGAAACCTGTCTCCATTAATTTTAAGGATGACAAAGCATCTTTGTTGTAAACAGCTGCACCTCAGCTAATTTCCTGCTAGGAAGAAGGTCTACAGTCGGGTTTCTCATGATTTGCAGAATTTTGTATGCTTGTGTCTATATTTATTTTAGGGGCGGCTGGGTAGAATTCAAAGCTTTCATTAGATTCCCACAGGATTATATGATCCCCAAAAGCTTAAAAAACACTGCTTTAGAACCTTTAAGCAAAAGATTTGAAAGGGGCTTGGGGTCTCATCTGCCACATGGTCTGCTTTCTCAGAGGTTATGGGACCTGGGCTGTGTCACATAGCCAGTTAAAGGGGTTTTAGCTGATGTACCATTTCACACGTTTCCTTTTTAATCCTTTATCTACAATTTTGAGATGAACAGTTTTGTCCTTCGATGGTTAAATGAATTTTAAGCATAAGCTTGCAGATTAGGGGATACATTTGGCCAGAGAGAATTCTGGAACCACTTCAGGCCTTTTCCACGTGATTGAACCCTGTGCCCCATTCTCCTCATTCTCTCCATTCTCTTAACCTTCAGCTGCCTTTAGATGCATGTTTTCTGAGCATGTGTGCTACATTTTAATTAATATTTCATTGTATTTTAATGCTCCAGTTCCCTTTATCTTAGAATATATTTTCAGGGCGCCTGGGTGGCTCAGTTGGTTCAGTGACTGCTTTCGGCTCAGGTCATGATCCCAGAGTCCTGGGATCAAGTCCCACATCGGGCTCCCTGCTCGGCGAGGAGCCTGCTTCTCCCTCTGACCCTCTCCCCTCTCATGCTGTTTCTCTCTCTCTCTCTCTCTCTCAAATAAATAAAATCTTTAAATATATATATATATATTTTCATACCTCTTTGTAAAATTTCTGCCTCTAGAAATAGTTTCTGAACATGTGTGGTACATTTTAATATTTCATTGTATTTTAATACCCCGATTCCCTTTATCTTAGAATGTATTTTCATACCTCTTTGTAAAATTTCTGAGTGTATGTATTCATACCAGGAACATCACTGAATGCCTGGCAGGTGGGTGCCATACCTGGGTTTGGACAGTGAGAGTAGAAAGGTGAGCAGGCACAAGCTTGGGTTCAGGAAACCCCCCGTCAGGTGGGCACCCTTCTGAGCTCCTCTGGAGGAGTGCGCTCCAGACTGGTGTTCACGTCACACTCTGCTCCGATAGTTTGTAGACAAGTGTCCCCAGGGCCTAGCATGGTACCTGACACATGGTAGATACTTAAAAATTCCTTTTTAATTCCTCAAGAACCTTGCTCTGTCAGTGAATTTGTCTCCTGCATCCTCACTTTCTGTCATCCACCTTTTCCTTCTCACAAAATGCTCGGGGTACACCATCCGAAAAATAATTTTTAACCTAACCTCTGACCCTACATTCCTCCCTTACCACTACTTAATTCCCTTCTGTCTCTTTTACCAGATTTACGGTGGACTCTTTCCCCTTCCACACTCCCATTAATACCTTAGGCCAGCAGTTGGATCTCCTTGTCCTAGTAAAATTACCCTTTGGTTTAAAATCAGCAACAGTTTCTGCTAAATTCTGAGGACATGTGTGGAACTTACTGGACTTCTTGACTACATGGGGCACCACTGATGACTCCCTCCACGAGGTCCTTCCTGCTCCTTTAGTTTCCATTATACTGAGCTGTTCTGGCTCGCTCTTGTCCTTTGTGGTTCTTCTTTCTTTGGGGGTTTTCTTTCTCTCCTTGACTCTTCATTGTGGGCATTCCAAAGGTCTGGCCTAACTCTTTGCTCTTCTGACTGAATATGCCCTCTCTAAGTGATCTCTTCCCTTCTCGTGCTGTGAGATACTTGTGACACCCACTTTTTTAACTCCAGGCCACCCCTGCACCCTAGACTCCAGATCATCCCTTTACCTGCTGGCTATCTGCTTCTGAATACACACCTCCTCCTCAGTATGAGTCAGATTCCCAGACTTGTTCTGCCTCCCATATTCTCATAGTCAGGGGCACCACCAGGCACCAGCCCATTAGTCACCTAACCTAGACCTAGAGCTCACTCATGGCTCCTCCTCCTCCCTAGCCCCCACTCCCACAGCCAGGTGGTATTCAGATTTTATCATTTCTGTTTCCTGCATATGTTTCAGATTGTCCTGTTTTTTCATCACTATTCAGGGCCTTAGTATGCCTCATCTAGACTCCCATATGGGTCTCCCTGAACTTCTAGGCTTATAATATTAACAGTAATAATAAGAGCTGTCATTTATTGAGCATTTACTATGTTCCAGTGCTTTACATTCATTACCTCATTTACTTCCCATTTCACAGGTGACAAGACTGAAGCTTAGGTTTTATTTTTTTCAAGGATTTTATTTATTTATTTATTTATTTATTTTAGAGAGAGAACGCGAGCACAAGTCGGGGGAGGGATGGAGGGAGAGGGAGAAGCAGACTCCTCGATGAGCTCAATCCCAGGACCCCGAAATCATGACCTGGGCTGAAGTCAGACGCTGAACTGAATGAGCCACCCAGGCGGCCCCTTGGAAGGTTTTATATCTTGCCAAAGTTCACAGTTAATAAGCCCTAGAGCCAGGAATTGAACCTTTGGCTGTGTGACTCTAAGCCCATGCTTCACATAGCCCTTGAGGGATTTAGTGAAAGAAAAATTCTGAGCTGCTTGTTTTCTTGCTTAAAACCTTTCACTGGTTCCACCTTCTTCATGATTTGGACCCTGCTCGCCTCCCCAGCCTTACCTGTGCCCTGCCTCTCCTTCCATGCTTCAGCCACCCTGACCTTTTTATGAGTCTCCCCTGTTAATGTACTACTGCCCTACTTCCTGCCTCTAGTCTGTGCCAGGCTCTGCTCTCTGGAATGAGCAGCCCGCTCCCTTCGGCTGGCAACTCTTCACCTCTTCCTCCAGTAAACTTTCCTACCACGCACTGGCTAGATTAGGCACCCTTCTTCACCTTTCTGTAATATCCTGCACTTCGCTGTTATACTTTCTGCCATGTATTATGGTCTGTCACTGTACCTGTGTCCCCCACCAACACCACTGAGTTTTTTGAGAAATGAGAACTATTTCTAATTGATTCTGTATCCCAGCATCTAACAATACAGGGCACCTAGTGGGAGCTCATAATCTTACCAAATTCTGGTGACATTTTCCAAAACTTGTTTCAAAATGTTTTCAGTTCTTTTAAAAAATAAGAATAAATAAGCTGTTTCTAGCATTAGTTTAAAGACAGTGCCTTATTTTTAATTCATACAACTCAAGTTTATTTTTGGAATGCTGGTTTCTTTTCTTGTGACTTTGTGAAACTTGTCAGAATTTGGTCTTTTAAAACGTGTTATGGAGCCTTGAGCTTACAGACTGTTTAGTTTACATACTGTTGATGAAAAGTCCGGACCTCTGTCAGACCTGGCTTATTCATCAGCTGTGTGACTTCTAGGAAGTGACTCAATTTCTGTGCACCTTGTTTCTTCATCAACTAAAGGGGGATGATGCCCACATCGTAGGGTTGTTGTGCAAATAAAAGGCAACATGCATGAGAAATACTTAGCATAGTGCCTAAAACATGGTAATGCTGAAAACTGCCCCCCAAAATAGGAGCTGTGATTATTAACTAAAGCGACATAATGTCACAGAATGTTAAAAGTTTGTCCCTGATGTAATGTTTAATATTTATGTAAGTATAACTTTTCCGTATTCTTAGTTTTCTTAAATTATAATTTCTGTGTAAATGAGTGCTTCAGCACCACTTATTCTTAGTTTGGGTTGGAGCTGCTTCTAGTTCATAGCTGTGACAATGCAACTGGGCAAAAATAGCTTCCAGAAACACTACATTAAAATTC
Source organism: Callorhinus ursinus (assembly GCF_003265705.2). Taxonomy (NCBI): domain Eukaryota; kingdom Metazoa; phylum Chordata; class Mammalia; order Carnivora; family Otariidae; genus Callorhinus; species Callorhinus ursinus. Next base: position 59,240,835 of record NW_027397063.1, on the reverse strand, counting down.
TGTATGAGGGGCTCATTTCTGGGAGAAGTCAAGCCTTCTGTCCGTGCAAAAGGGTTCCCATGCCCCAATCATTTCGAAGTCGGTGGTTTGTTCTCCGTTGATAATGTAGGGATGAGAGTTCTTTTTTGGAGTTGGGGGAGTAATTGTGAACACGTATTGGGGATGTATTTTTTTTTTTAAGTAAGATATCATTGACGTCTAACACTGTTTCAGGTGTACAACATAATGATTTGATATATGTATACATTGCAAAACGATGACCGCAATAAATTAGTTCATGTCCATCACCTCACAGAGTTATACTTTTTTTTTCTTGTGATGAGAACTTTTAAGATGACTCTCTCAGTAACTTTCAAATATAAAATACAGTATTAACTATAATTACCATGCTGTACATTACTTTTCCAGGACTTATTTATCTTCTAACTGGAAGTTTGCATCTCTTGACCACCATCACCCATTTCCCCCATCCCCACCCTCTGGCATCCACCAATCTGTCCTCTATCTGTGAGTTTGGTTTGGGGTTTCTTTTTTTCAAATTCCATATATGAGTGAGATAATGCAGTATTTGCTTTTCTCTGAGGCAAGATTTCTTAAATGCTGTGGTTGCAGCCCTCAACCCAAGATTGTAGTGCTTTATGTTTATGCAACATTTTTCTTTTTTGGAAATGAGAATTTTGGGGGGGCGGCGCCTGGGTGGCTCAGTTGTTAAGCTTCTGCCTTCGGCTCAGGTCATGATCCCAGGGTCCTGGGATCGAGCCCCACATAGGGCTCCCTACTCAGGAGGAAGCCTGCTTCTTCCTCTCCCACTCCCCCTGCTTGTGTTCCCTCTCTTGCTATATCTCTCTCTGCCAAATAAATAAAATCTTTAAAAAGAAAAACAAAACACAACACTCTGAGACATGTCTTTCACAAGACCATAGAGAAGGGTTCTGGTTTCTTTATTCATGTGGCACAGTTTGTATTGAAAGAAGTCATTACCTATTTTCCTATGTTGCGTTTCAGATTAGATGTAGAAGAGGTATATGGGATATGGGGTGGTTCTCAGCTAACTTTGGAGTATGGTTCTCCTTCTTTGTTGGATTGGAAAGTAGAGGTAGAGGGACTAGAGCTGAAGATACTCTTGCTTAAGACGTGACATTGTGCATTCAGTGAACCTTTGTGTCGGAAATTATACTGTCAATATAAATAATTTTGGAAGTTCTCTTTTGATTAAGAAGTGTAGAACAAGGGGCGCCTGGGTGGCTCAGTTGGTTAAGCGGCTGCCTTTGGCTCAGGTCATGATCCCGGAGTCCTGGGATCGAGTCCCACATCAGGCTCCCGGCTCAGCGAGGAGCCTTCTCCCTCTGACCCTCTCCCCTCTCATGCTGTTTCTCTCTCTCAAATAAATAAATAAAATCTTTAAAAAAAAAAAAAAAAGTGTAGAACAGGAACTCAGTCATAGCCCAGAGGGTATTATGTCTAAAGTTGAGTATTAGCACTTTGATATCATCAACAGACAAGGACAGAAGCCCTTTTACTAAGATATTCTGGATTTGTGATTTCAAATATTTGTTGTATGTGCCAGCTTGCACTCCTTTCTCAAACGAATGACACCTTTTCTTTTATTTACTTATTTTTTTAAAAAGTGAATTTTAAGAAATTTGCAGTTGTGTAAATATTAGTAGGTAGGATGTGGCTTCAAACCTGACTTTATTAGGTAATAAATGGTGCCAGGGAGGGGAGATGAGCACCAGAAACTACATCTCCTACCAGAAATCTTTTCCCTTCCACCAATTAGAGTGAATTAAATCCTCATTAAACTATAATACTTTTGCCCCCCACTTTGAGAGGGTAGAGGGTCAAGCTTTTAGCAGTCATTTACAGTGCGGTATTGTGAGGGGAAACTATTATCACATATTATTAAAACCAGACCCAGACCCCTCCATGTTGTAGTGGAAGAGAACTCTGGAAGGAAAGCATCCTGGATGGAAGGGATAATTCCTCTGGATTCGCTTACCTGGGATTTCCATTCCATCCCTGCACCTGCCCAGGCCTCAGGGGTATGGCTTTAACTGCTTTCTTTGGTTCCACTTAGGTTAGCTGACATTTTTTTTTTTTAAGATTTTTATTTATTTGAGAGCGAGAGAGCAAGCACAAGCTGTGTGTGGGGGTGGTGGAGCGGAGACAGTTAGAAGGAGAAGCAGGCTCCCCACTGAGCAGGGATCCCGACGACATGGGGCTCGATCCCAGGACTCTGGGATCATGACCTGAGCTGAAGGCAGGCGCTTAACTGACTGAGCCACCCAGGCGCCCCAAGTTGACCTTTTTTAAATGAACTTCACCAAATAGCAAAGAAGAGCAGAAAGGGAATGAGTATCAAAATACAAACAGTATAAAAATACCCATATCCCCAAAGTAGAAATTCTAGATGCTGACCTCTACCTCCCCTTTTGTTATTGGGAGTTGACACAGTCACACAGTTTTCTGTCTCTCTCCCACCCTGTTTTTAGTGTGCTCAACCCCAGGAATCCCCCACCCCTCTCCCCAGCCCATTTTTCTGACCCCCTCACAAAAGTGAATAAAAATGTTTCAGATCTAGATTCAGGTGTTGCTTTCTGCCTGGGGGCATGTTTAGTAGTGGTAATGGCAAAGGGAAGAAGGAGCCCTTAGAGGTGGGAAAATGGACCTGACCTTTCCCAGCAGGCTAACCTGTCTGCCCTGCCTAGAGGCTTCTAAGGCTCCCCCTGGAGAGTTCCTGGGGAGCAGCGGGAGGATTAGAGACCTGGATAGGAGGTTGCCATAGTCAACCTTCACATCTTTGCAATTCTGCCTTCGTCACTTATTAAGTACAGTCACTTCCCAATGTCCTGACAACCAGAGCTCTGTGTGAAGACCATATGACCATGGTCAAACCATAATCTTTCTCACAGTCAGGCCCTTCACAACAGCCTAGCTCTGTCTCCTCCTGCCTTGGCTCTTCATTCATTCTATTGCCTACTGATCAAATTTTGCCTCCTCCCCTCCAGAAAGGAAGCAAAGAGGAAGGGCAGATAGTTTTAGCACCTGCATCTTCTGTTCCTGGTACCCAAAGCTAAAACACTTGTTCTCTGAATAAACTTTGTGTTTTCTCACCTCCATAATTTTGTACGTGCAGTCTCTGCCTGGAACACCCAGCTCTGTCAGTTGTTCCTTGCTCTGTGTGAATGTACTGAGATGAAGGGAAGGGAGAAATGGAGCATGTTCATTAGGAGCCCAAAATGCCTGAGCAGGGAAGGTGGGAGACTTATCCAGAGCCCATGCGCACTGCCTGGCACCTGGTCCCTGGTCAGCACTCAGTAAGCTGTAGCAGCTCCTCCACTGATGATCAGTGGGCAAAACTTGATCTTTGAGGGTTTCTGTGCCCCGTCAAGGTTCAGAAGGGAAAGCCATGAAGAGAGCTTAGATCGGGGAATTTTACCCTCTGCCTCCTTGTAGGAGCAGCTAGGGGTTTGGTTTGAATATAAACCCGTTACTGAGATAAATATTTAAAGTATCTTCTCTGTAAGATAATAATGTGTAGCGTCCAGTCCTTTAGAAACCAAGCTAAGGCAAACCAGGCCTATTGGAAACGCTACTAGTTTTGTGACAAGTCAGATGTCCTCTCTCTAGACCTTAGTTTTCACATCTGAAAAACTAGGGGTTGGACTAGATAACAGATTATCTCTAACACTCCTTGTAACTTGATGTTCTGACTTTCCATGAAACAAATGTAGCTTCAAAATTGAATTTCAGTTATCTGAGTAGTGATAGAAAAGGATAGGCTAGATCTTTCAGTGTACCTGTGTATTAGTATTAGGAAACTATTTCAACAGTGCACTGTTCCAAGTACTGTAGTTTCAGGAAATCTTTCCACTGGATGCATTTTGAAAGCCACATCTCAAAGCAGAATTGAAATAGGAGATAAGCACATGCTCATTTTCTATAGTATGCATTTACCCATAGTCATCACTAGATGGCGCCCTTGTATTAGTAAGGAGATTTTTCTCTTGGAAGTTACAGAACTTCTGGAGAACTTCTAATAAAAATAGATCGTGGGGCTCCTGGGTGGCTCAGTCGTTAAGTGTCTGCCTTCGGCTCAGGTCATGATCCCGGAGTCCTGGGATCAAGCCCCACATCGGGCTCTCTGCCCCTCTGGAGGCCTGCTTGTCCCTCTCCCACTCCTGTTTGTGTTCCCTCTCTCACTGTCTCTCTGTCAATAAATAAATAAAATCTTTTTTTAAAAAAAATAGATCGTAATGAATCAATAGCTAAAACTGAGGAATGATCAAGTTTACCAGAAAAAAAGAGAAATGGATGTTTTTCTGTCAAGTCTAATGATTTGATCACTAATATCAGAGGTAATGAAAAACTGGGACTTTCTGCATTACCCTGAAGGAAATTATCTTATAAATATTTCTTTTTTTAAGGTACCAAAGTGTCTTTAAAATTAAAAATAAGCCTAGTTTGCTTCATTAAAAGCCAGGCCAAAAAAAAAAAAAGTTTCTCAGAAGTTCTCTGGTGAAATGGTTTGTGACAATCTGAAATCAGTAAACCTTTCATTTATGTTCTTAGCTTCAAAAGCAAAGTTAGTTCAAGGAAGCTGGAAATACCATCTACTGACTGAGTTGAGTAAATTCCATTGAGCCGAATGGGGAACGTTTGAGTTCTTTTTAGCAAAAGAATTATTTGATTTAAGTAAATAATAAGGGAGCAAGAATGCTTAGGAATATTTTATGGTAGTGGTATGTCTTTTTTTATAGCTCTGTACAGCTTTCCTGGGAGAGGATTGTTTTCCTCTCCATTCATAGCAAATATCTTTCCAGTAATTTTTTTCTGTATGTTCTTTTAATTAGCAATTTGCATTTAAAGATTTATCCATGTCTTTGTATGCTTGACAGCTGATTCCTTTTGATTTCTGAATAGTATTCCATTGTATGGATATACAGTCTTGTTTATCCGTTCACGTATTGAAGGACATCTTGGTTGCTTCCAGTTTGGCATGATTATGAATAAAAATGCTGTAAATATTCATGTGCTGGTTTCATGTGGACAAAAAAAATAATTTTGCATTTTCAAATCAGTAGAGTATAAACCTGGTAGCACAGTTATTGGCTTGTGTCATAGGACTGTGTTTAACTTTGTAGGAATCTGCCAAATTGTCTTCCAGAGTGGCAGGACCACTTTGTATTCCCATCAGTAATGAAAGTGCCCATTGCTCTGCATCATTGCCAGCAATTAGTATTGTGAATTTTAGCTATTCCAATACCTCTGTAGTGGTATCTTTTGTTTTAACATTCATTTCTTGAATGACAGATGATGTTGCATATCTTTTCATATTATTTGCCATCTGTGTATATTTTTTGCTAAGGTATCTGTTCAGATCTTTTGCCCATTTTGTAATTGGGTCGTTTGTTTTCTTGCTGAGATTTAAGAATTCTTATTATAGGGGCACCTGGGTGGCTCAGTCGGTTAAGCGTCTGCCTTTCTCTCAGGTCATGATCCTCTGGTCCTGGGATCAAGCCCCATGTCAGGCTGTCTGCTCAGCAGGGAGCCTGCTTCTCCCTCTCCCTCTGCCTGCCGCTCCGCCTGCTTGTGCTCTCTCTGTCAGGTGAATGAATAAAATCTTCAAAAAAAAAAAAAAAAAGAGGGCGCCTGTGTGGCTCAGTCATTAAGCGTCTGCCTTCGGCTCAGGTCATGATCCCAGGGTCCTGGGATCGAGCCCCGCGGCCGGCTCTCTGCTCCGCGGGAAGCCTGTTTCTCTCTTTCCTACTCCCCCTGCTTGTGTTCCCTCTCTTGCTGTGTCTCTCTCTGTCAAATAAATAAATAAAATCTTTGAAAAAAAATCATTCTTATTATATTTTGGATACATGTATAGATATATATTTAGCAAACATTTTCTCCCAGTCTGTGACTTGTCTTTTCATTCTCTTGATACTGTCTTTCGCAATGCACAAGTTTTTAATTTAACCTATTTTTTTTTAATTTTTAAAGATTTTATTTATTTATTCGACAGAGAGAGGGAGAGAGAGAGCAGGGGGAGCAGCAGGCAAAGAAAGAAAGAGAAATAGGCTCTCCACTGAGCAGGGAGCCCGATGCTGGGCCCAAACCCAGGACCCTGGGACCATGACCTGAGCTGAAGACAGACGCCCAACCAACTGAGCCACCCAGGCGCCTCACAAGTTTTTAATTTTAATAAAGTCTAGCTTAACTACTTTTTTGCTTTCATAGATCTTGCTTTTGATGTTTTATCTAAAAATTCATCACCAAACCCAAGTTCATGTAGGTTTTCTCCTATGTTTTCTTCGAGACGTTTTATAGTTTTGTATTTTACAAATAGGTCTGTGATCCATTTTGAGTTAATTTTTGTAAAAGACGTCCAGTCTATGTCTGGGTTCGGTTTTTTTGCATATGGATATCCAGTTGTTTTCGTACTACTTATTGAAAAGATTATCCTTGCTCCATTGCATTATCTTTATGCTCTTGTCAAATATTAGTTGATTGTTATTTGTGGCGGCCTATTTCTGTGCTCTCTGTTGTATTCTGTTGATCTGCGTCTTACTGTTTTGCCTACAGCACACTGTCTTGATTATAGTAAGTCTCAAAACTCAGTAGTATAATTCCTCCAACTTTGTTCTTTCTTCACCATTGTATGGTTCTTTTACCTTTCCATATAAACTTTAGAATCAGTTTGTTAATGTCTACAAAATAGCTTCCTGAGAATTTGAATGAGATTGTGTAGAATCTGTAGATCAAGTTGGGAAGAACTGATATCTTAACAATACTGAGTCTTTTCAGTTCACAAATAGGGAGTAGCTCTTCATTTATTTAGCTCTTTGATTTCTTTCATCATTGTTTTGCAGCTTTCTGCATACAAATTGTTTTGTTAGATTTATTCCTAGTATTTCCTTTTTTTGATATTATAAATGGCCTTTTTAAATTCAAATTCTAGTTGTTCTGTTGCTAGTATATAGGGAAGCAGTTGACTTTTATATATTGACCTTATACCCTGCAGCCTTGCTATACTTGTTTATTAGTTCCAGGAGTGATTTTGTAGATTCTTTGGGACTTTCTGCATAGACAGTCGTGTCATCTGTGAATGAAAACAGTTTTATTTCTTCCTTTCCAACCTGTATACTGTATACTTTTCAGGGTTTGGTTTTTTTTCTTAGCTGCAATAGCTACAACTTCCAGTTTTACATTCATAATGTTCTTTATTCAATAAAATAAAGATATTGCCAGATTAGTTTTTCTCCACAACCAGTTTTGAAGAAATGCACTCTTCCTACTAATACCTCCTAATTCCTACTACTAATTCAATTTCTAAAGCTATCTTTTGCCCCCACTTCTGGCCTGTGTGGCAGTCAGTGAGCTTATTCTTTCCATCTTTCTCACTCCCTTCTCCTCCCAGTTTTTTTACTTACATTATTTTTACTTTGTCTAAACATGTAACACCTGTATGGTTTTCTTCTGCCTTGTCTACACTTAAATATGTTAAATATTCATTGGCCTGTCACCTTTTAGTCTGAGGAAACTCAGCCTCTAGCAGTGTCAGGGACTGTGAGGGCTGTCTCAGTTATTACCCGACTTGTAAGCCAGGAGGTTCGTTTGTGACCAATGGGTGCTAATAGCATGCCGTGGAGGAACATGGAGCTTGGGAATCTATTGGTTTTATTTTATTTTTTTAAAGATTTTATTTATTTATTTGAGAGAGAGAGAATGAGAGATAGAGAGCACGAGAGGGAAGAGGGTCAGAGGGAGAAGCAGACTCCCCGCTGAGCAGGGAGCCCGATGTGGGACTCGATCCCAGGACTCCAGGACCATGACCTGAGCCGAAGGCAGTCGCTTAACCAACTGAGCCACCCAGGCGCCCCAGGAATCTATTGGTTTTAAAGTGAGCGGAAGCAACTTGCTCTTTGTTTTCGAAGAGATGCTTCCTTACTCCTCAAAGTTACTCCATGCAGACACAAATATAAGAAACGACCTGGGTAGAAAGCTGTCAGTACCTTGCCTTTTTGGCATACACAACAGGAATGTGCAGGAATGCTCAGGGCCTGTGTCAGATTGCCTTTCCCAAAAGTAGCTTCTCAAGAAGGGCCTGTGGGCATAGTATTCCTCTAGTTCGTAGATGCTTAAGACTTTTTCTGTAGCCTTAATATCTGAAGGAGCGATTTAGATGTAAAATCATCAGTTCATAGTTTTCTTCCCTTGGATTTCTTAAAAAAGCTGCTCCATTATTGCCTAGCTTATATGTTTCTCTTGGGAAGTCTGATGCCAGCCTGATTATTTTGCTCTTTTATTTAGTCTTTTTCCCTGAAAGCCCTAAGAATTTTTTCCCCACTCTTATTAAAGTATAATTGACAAATAAAAATCGTATATGTTTACTTTATACAGTGTGAGGTTTTAATATATTCATATGTTAAGTGATTACTACAATTAAGCTAATTAACGTTATCATTTCACATAGTTTTTTTGTAGTAAGAACATTTAAGATGTACTCTGATCTGCTTAGAAAACTTCAATTATACAATATAGTATTATTAACTATAGGCACCATGCTGTACATTAGTTCTCTAGAACTTATTCATCCTGCATATCTGAAACTTTGTACCTTTTTACCAACATCTCCCCATTTCCCCCATCTCCCCAGCTCTTGGCAACTATCATTCTATTATCTGCTTATGTGAGTTCAACTTTTTTAGGTTCCACCTATAAGTGAGATCATGCAGTATTTTTGTTTCTTGCCTGGCTTATTTCACTTAGCATAATGACCTCCAGATTCACCCATGTTGTCTCAAATGACAGGATTTCCTTCTTCTTTAAGGCTGAATAATATTCTATACATATATTCTGTGTGTGTGTGTGTGTGTGTGTGTGTGTGTGTGTGTGTGTGTATGGATTGCGTATCAATATTTTCTTTATCCATTCATTCATCAGTAGACACTTAGGTTGATTTGCTATCTTGGTTCTTATGAACAATGCTACAGTAAATATGGAAGTTGCAGATATCTCTTCAAGATACTAATTTCATTTCTTTTGGATATGTATCCAGAAGTGGGATTGCTGGATTATATGGCAGTTCTATTTAAAATTTTTAAAGAACCTCCATATTGTTTTCATAAATGCTGTACTAATTTACATTTCTACCAACAGTGTACAAGGGTACCCCTTCTCTATAGCCTCTCCAACACTTACCTTTTGGCTTTTTAAGAATAGTTATTTTTGGAGCACCTGGGTGGCTCAGTTGATTAAATGTCCAATTCTTGATTTTGGCTCGGGTTATGATCTCAGTGTTGTGAGATAGAGCCCTGTGTTGGGCTCCACGCTGGGTGTGGAGCCTGCTTAAGATTCTCTCTCTCCCTTTCCCTCTACCTCTCTCCCACTCCCCCATCTCTTAAAAAAAATAAATAAATAATTTTTTTTTTTTTTAAATGAACATCCTTAAAAAAAGGAATACTTATTGTGGATACATATTTGAAGGGGTACATGATGTTTATAGCAGCATTGTCAACAATAGCCAAACTATGGAGAGAGCCCAAATGTCCATTGACTAATGAATGGATAAAGAAGATGTGGTGTGTGTACGTAAACACACACACACACACACAGGAATAATACTGAGCCATCAAAAAGAAAAATCTTGTCATTTGTAGTAATGTGAGTGGAGCTAGAATGTATTATGCTAAGCAAAATAAGTCAATCAGAGAAAGACAAATACCATATGATTTCACTCATATGTGGAATTTAAGAAACAAAACAGATGAACACATGGGAAGGGGGGAAGAAAAAGGAGAGAAGGAAACAAACCATAAGAGACTCAAGGATAGGGGTGCCTGGGTGGTTCAATCGTTAAGAGTCTGCCCGGCTCAGGTCATGATCCCAGGGTCCTGGGATTGAGCCCCGCATTGGGCTCCCTGCTCGGCGGGAACCCTGCTTCTCCCTCTCCCACTCCCCCTGCTTGTGTTCCCTCTCTCGCTGTGTCTGTCTCTGTCAAATAAATAAATAAAATCTTTAAAAAAAGAGAGAGACTCAAGGATAGAGAACAAACAGAGCGTTGATGGAGGTGGGAGGGAGAGGGCTGGGCTAGACGGGTGATGGGTATTAAAGAGGGCACTTGTATTGAGCACTGGCCATTGTATGTAAGTGATAAATCACTGAATTCTGCATCTAAAACCAATATTGCACTGTATGTTAACTAGCTAGAATTTTTTTAAAAATACAGTTTTTTTGGGGTGCCGGGGTGGCGAAGTCGTTTGAGCATCCGACTCTTGATCTCAGCTCAGTTCTTGATCTCAGGGCCAGTGAGTTCAAGCCCCGTGTTGGGCTGCATGCTGGAGCCTACTTAGAAAAGAAAAGAAAACAAGAGAGGGAGAGGGAGAGGGAAGAGGGAGAGGAGAGATACAGTAGGTGTGAGGTGGTATCTCACTGTGGTTTTGATTTGCATTGCCCTGATGAAGAGTGGTGTTGGCCATTTCTTCATAAACCTTTGGCCATTTATATGTGTTCTTTTTTTTATTTTTTATTTTTTTTATTATGTTCAGATTGCCACTGTATAGTACATCATTAGTTTTTGATGTAGTGTTCAATGATTCATTAGTTAAGTATAACACCCAGTGCTCATCACAACACGTGCCCCCTCCCCCCACCCTCCTCCCCTCTGAAACCCTCAGATTATTTCCCGGAGTCCATAGTCTCTCATGGTTCGTCTCCCTCTCTGATTTCTCCCCCTTTGGATTTCCCTTCCTTCCCCTATGGTCCTCCGTGCTATTGCTTATGTTCCACATGTGAGTGAAACCGTATGATAATGTATGTGTTCTTTTAAGAAATGTCTCTTCAGGTCCTTTGCCCACTTTCTAATTGGATATTTGTTCTTGGTATTGAATTGTTTGAGTTCCTTATATATTTTGGATATTAACCCCTTATCAGATGTATGGTTTGCAGATATCTTGTCTCATTCCATAGGTTGTCTCTTCATTCTGTTGATTGTTTTCCTTTGTTGTGCAGAAGCTTTTTAGTTCTATGCAATCCCATTTGTCTGTATTTTGTCGCCTGTACTTTTGGGATTATATCCAAAAAATAATTGCCCATATCAGTGTCAAGGAGCTTTTTCCCTATGTTTTCTTCTAGTAGTTTTATAGTTTCGGATCTTACATTTAAGTCTTTAATTCATTATGAGTTGATTTTTGTGTATAGTGTGAGATAGGGGTCCAGTTTCATTCTTCTGCATGTGGATATCCAGTTTTCTCAACACCATTATTGAACCCTTTCCCCATTGTATGTTCTTGGCACCTTTTTCAAAGATCAATTGACCATATGTGTATGGCTTTATTTCTGGGCTCACTATTCTGTTACTTTGGTCTATATATCTGTTTATATGACCATACCATGCTGGTTTTTTGTTTTTGTTTTCATACCATGATGTTTTGATTACTGTAGCTTTGAAGTATATTTTGAAATCAAATAATGTGTTGCCTCCAACTTTGTTCGTTTGGCTCAAGATTGTTTGGCTATTTGGGGTCTTTTTAGGTTCCATGTAAATTTTAGGATTTTTCTTTCGATTTCTGTAAAAAAATGCCATTGGAATTTTTATAGGAATTGCACTGAATCTGTACATTGCTTTGGGTAGTATGGACATTTTAACAGTACTCTTCTAATCCAAAAACATAGGATATCTTTCCATTTATTTGTGTCTTTAATTTCTTTCATCAATGTTTTATAATTTTCAGTTTGTAGATCTTTAACCCCTTGGTTAAAATTATTACTAAGTATTTTTTTATGCTATTATAAATGGGATTTTTTTTAATTTCTTTTTCAGATAGCTTGTTGTTACTGTATGTAAACACAACAGATTTTTGTATGTTGAATTTATATCTTACATCCTTACTGAATTCATTTATTTTAACAGGTTTTTGGTAGAGTCTCTAAAGTTTTTTTGTATATAAGACCATGTCATTTGCAAACATAGACCATGTTACTTTTTCCTTTCTGACTTGGATGCTTTTTATTTCTTTTTCTTTCCTAATTGCTCTGACTAGGATTCCCAGTACTCTAGTGAATAGAAGTGGTGAGAGTGGGCATCTTTGTCTTCTTCCTGATATTAGAGGAAAAGCTTTCAGCTTTCCACCGTAGAGTATGATGTTAACTGTGGTTTTGTTGTATATTGCCTTTATTATGTAGAGATACATTTCTTCTATACCTAATTTGTTGAGAGTTTTTATCATGAAAAGGTTTTGAATTTTGTCAAATGCTTTTTCTGCATCTATTGAGATGATCATATGATTTTTATGCTTCATTTTGTTAATGTGGTATATCACATTTACTGATTTGCATATGTTGAACCATTCTTTCATCCTAGAGGTAAATCCCACTTGATCATAGTGTATGATTTTTGCTGTTGAATTTGGTTTGCTAGTATTTTGTTGAGGATTTATACATCTGGGTTCATGAGGGATATTGGCCTGTAATTTTCTTTCATTGTAGTTTCCTTGCTTGGCTTTGCTGTCAGGATAATGCTAGCCTCATAAAGTGAGTTTGGAAGTGTTCCCTCCTATTTAACTTTTTGGACAAATTTGAGACATATTGGTATTCTTGAAATGTTTGGTAGAATTGGCAGCCAAGCCACCAAGTCCAGGGCTTTTTCTTTGTTGGGTGGTTCTTGATTACTGATTCATTCTCTTTGCTCATTATTGGTCTGTTGAGATTTTTCTATTTCTTCACAATTCAGTCTTGGTTGAGTAGTATTCTAGGAATTTATCCATTACTTCTAGGTTATCAAATTTGCTGGCACATAAATGTTCATAGTTTCTTATGATCCTTTGTGTTTCTGCTATATCAATTGTACTCTTTTCTCTTTTATAATGTTACTTATCTGAGGTTTCCTTTTTTTTTCCCCTTAGTCTATCTAACGGCTTGTCAATTTTATCTTTCCAGAAAACCAACTCTTCGTTTCATTTGATCTTTTATATTATCTTTCTGGTCTCTATTTCATTTATTTCTGCTCTGATCTTTATTATTTCCTTCCTACTGCTTAATTTGGACTTAGTTTGTTCTTTTTCTAGTTCCATGAGGTATAAAGTTCGGTTGTTTATTTGAGATCTTCTTTTGTAATGTAAGCGTTATTGCTATAAACTTCTCTCTTAGAATTGCTTTTGCTACATCCCATAAGTTTGGTATGTTGTGTTTCCATTGTCATTTGTCTCAAGATATTTTTTTATTTCCATTTTGGTTTCTAATTTTCCAATTTTACTCTAGTAAAAGTTATTAGTTTCGAGTTTCATTCCATTGTGGTCAGAAAGGATACTTAATATGATTTTAGTCTTCTTAAATTTTTAAGACTTGTTCTGTGACCTAACCTATGATCTAAATGGAGAATGTTCCATGTGCACTTTGCAAAGAATGTATATTCTGCTGTTGTTGGGTAGAATGTTCTGTATATGTATATGGGTCCATTTGGTCTCTAGTGTTGTTAATGTCCTCTGTTCTCTTATTGATACCTGTCACAATGATCTATCCATTGTTGAAAGTATTGAAGTCCTCTACTATTATTGTATTACTATCTATTTCTCTTTTCAGTTCTGTTAATATTTGCTTTATGTATTTAGATGCTCCAATGTTGGGTGTGCGTATATTTACAGTTGTTATATCTTCTTGATGAATTCACTCCTTTATCATTATATGGTGATCTTTGTCTCTTGTGACAATTTTTTTACTTTGTCTGATAACGTCTTAGCCACCTCTGTTCTGTTGGTTGCCATTTGCATGGAATATCCACCATCACTTTCAGCCTGTGCGTCCTTAAAGCTAAAGCGAGTCTCTTGTAGGCAGCAAATAGTTGAATCTTTTTTTCTGTCCGTTCAGTCACTCTGTCTTTTCATTGTAGATTTTAATCCATTTATGTTTAATGATTATTTTGAGTTCTTTTTCAGGCAGTTCATAGTTCTCCATTTCTTTAGGGTCAACTATTGGTGCTTTATTTTGTTATTTTGATGGTGTCATGTTTTTCTGATTACCCATGACCCTTGTGGCTTTGCATTGATGTCTGTGCATTTGAAGAAGTAGTCACTTTTTTCCAGTGTTTGTAGACCGATTTTGACAGGGAAATCCCTCTACCCGTACACCTGGCCAGAGATTCTGGCCAGGCTCCCTAGTGGAGGTCTGCACAGAAGCTTGCTGCTGGAGTCGGGCAGGCTGGCCAGGTGCCTAGGTTAGTGGGTAGGTGGGCCTGGTGCCTGGGCATGCCAGGATGGGTCTGAGTCTGGGTCTACAGGGTGGGCTTGGTGCCTGGGACTGCAGTGTCAGGCCTGAATCCTGGGTCCACAGGGACCTTCCAGGGACCACCCCTGGAAGCTGGGGCTGCAGTGCCCTGTCTGGCACTGGGATGGGCCTGAAATCTGGGTGCAGGGGCATGATGGGGCCAGTGCTAGGTTCTACAGATGGGGCCACAGGTGCAGGTCTGGTGCTATGATAAAGTTGGGTGTTTACTTCACTCTCCTTACCCCACAACAAAGGGTATCTCTCTCCACACTGTATTACCCAGGCTTGAGATTGGGGTGACATAGGTAATGTGAAACTGCCCTTCCTATTGTCTTCATTGAATGTTTTCTTATTTCTCTGCTTCAGCCAGGTACTGTAATCTTTAACCTAGAATCCTTAGCTCTTGTGAAGGTACTTTTGTTCTTGGATTGTTGTTCAAATGTTTTTGAGGGGATAAGCGCTGAATAATCCTATTCTTCCCCTTGCTGACATCACTGAGGATTTTTTCGGTATATTTAAAGTCTAATACATTTACTAGGATATGCCTTAGAGTTGACCATTATATGGCAATTTCCCTAGGTAATTAGTATGCCCTTTTGATATGTAGATTCAGGCCTTCTTTTATTTCTGGAAAGCTTTATTGGATTATAGTTTTAAAATTTTAGTTCTGTTCCATTTTTCTGTTTTTCTTTCTCAGGGACTCCAAATGTATGTACAAGCATACCTCAGAGGTATTGTGGGTTTGGTTCCAGACCACTGCAATAAAGTGAATATCACAATTTAAGAGAGTTAAATGAATTTTTTGGTTTCTCAGTACATATAAAAGTTATGTTTACACTGTACTGTAGTCGATTAAGTGTGCACTAACATTATGTCTAAAACAGTGTACATACCTTAATTTAAACTTTATTGCTGTGGTGCCTGGGTGGCTTAGTCGGTTAAGCATCTGCCTTCAGCTCGGGTCATGATCCCTGCATCCGGGAATCAAGCCCCATGGCGGGCTCCCTGCTCAGCCGGGAGGCTGCTTCTCCCTCTCTGTAGCTCCCCACCCACCACTCGTGTTCTCACATACTCTGCGTGCTCTCTCTTTCTCTCTCAAATAAATAAATTTTTAAAAATCTTTTAAAAAAATAAATAAAAATACTTTATTGCTAAAAAATGCTAGCCATCATTTGAGTGTTCAACTAGTCATAATCTTTTTCCTGGTGGAGGGTCTTGCCTCAGTGTTGATGGCTGCTGACTGATCAGGGTGGTGGCTGCTGAAGGTTGGATGGCGGGTGGTTAAGTTCTTACAGTAAGACAGCAGTGAAGTTTGCCATACTGATTGAATCTTCCCTTTAGAAACAGCTCCTCTGTGGCATGCGATGCTGTTTGATAGCATCTTACCTGCAGAACTTCTTTCAGAATTGGAGTCAATCCTCTCTCACACCCTGCTGCTGCTTTATCAACTAAGTTTATGTCATACTCTGAGCCCTTTGTTGTCATTTCAACAGTCTTCACAGCATCTGCACCAGGAGTAGTTTTCATCTCAAGAAACCACTTTCTTTGCTCATCCATAAGATGCAACCCTTCATCCATTAAAGTTTTATCATGAGATTGCAGCAATTCGGTCACATCTTCAGGCTCTACTTCTAGTTCTCTTGTTGTGTCCCCCACATCTGTGCTTACTTCCTCCCCTGGAGTCTTGGACCCTCAAAGTCATCCATGAGGATTGGAATTAACTTCTTCCAAACTCCTGTGAATGTTGATATTTTGACCTCTTCCCATGAATCATGAATGTTCTTACGGCATCTAGAATGGTGAATACTTCCAGTAGGTTTTTAATTTACTTTGCTCAAATCTATCAGACACAGATCTACCTATGGCACCAGTAGTCTTACAAAATGTATTTCTTAAATAATAAGACTTGAAAGTCAAAATTACTCTCTGATCCATGGGCAGCAGAATGGATGTTGTGTTAGCAGGTATGAAAACATTAATCTCGTTGTACATCTCCTTCAGAGTACTTGGATGATCAGGTACGTTGTCATTGAGCAGTTACATTTTGAAAAGAATCTTTTTTTCTGAGAAGTAGGTCTCAACAGTGGGCTTGACATACTTAATAAACCATGTTGTAAACAAATGTGCTGTCATCCAAGCTTTGTTGTTCCATTTACAGAACACAGGCAGAACAGATTTAGCACAATACCTAAGGGCCCGAGGATCTTGGAATGTAAATGAGCACTGGCTTCAACTTCAGGTCATCAGCTGCATTAGCCCCTAACAAGAGAATCAGCCTGTCCTTTGAGGCTATGAAGCCAGGCATTGACTTCTCTAGCTGTGAAAGTCCTAAATGCCATCTTCTTCCAACAGAAGGCTGTGTTATCTACATTGAAAATCTGTTGTTTAGTGTGGCCACCGTCATGAATTATCTGAGCTAGATCTTCTGGAGGACTTGCTGCAGCTTCTCCATCAACACCTGCTGCTTTCCCTTACACTTTCATGTTACAGAGATGGCTTCTTTCCTTAAACCTCATGAACCAACCTCTGCTAGCTTCCAACTTTCCTTCTGCAACTTCCTCACCTCGCTCAGCCTTCCTAGAATTGAAGAGAGTTAGGGCCCTGCTCTGGATTAGGCTTTGGCTTAAGGGAGTGTTGTGTCTGGTTTGACCTTCTATCCAGACCACTCAGACTTTCTCCATATCAGCAATAAGGCTGTTTTGCTTTCTTATCATTCATGTGTTCATTGGAGTAGCATTTTTAATTTCCTTCAAGAACTCTTCCTTTGCATTCACAAATTGGCTAACTCTTTGGCACAAGGGGGTCTAGCTTTTGGCTTGTCTCAGCTTTTGACATGCCTTCCTCATGAAGCTTAATCATTTATAGCTTTTGATTTAAAGTGAGAGAGAAACTCTTCCTTTCTCTTGAACACTTAGAGGTCATTGTAGGGTTATTAGTTGGCCTAATTTCAGTACTCTTGTATCTCAGGGAATAGGGAGGCCCAAGGACAGGGAGAGAGATGGGGAAACAGCCCATCAGTGGAGCAGCTGGAACACATACAACATTTATCAGTTAAAATTGCCATGTTATATGGGCAACAGTTCATATTGCCCCAAAACAATTACAATAGTAACATCAAAGATGACTGATCACAGATCACCATAACAAATACAATAATAATGAAAAAGTTTGAAATATTGCAAGAATTACCAGAATATGACAGAGACACAAAATGATGAAATGCTATTGGGAAAATGGCACCAATAGACTTGCTAAAGTAGGGTTTGCCATAAACCTTCAGTTTGTGGAAAAACATAACATCTGTGAAGTGCAGTAAAGTGGAACACAATAAAAGGAGGTATGTCTCTATGTTGGATCTTCTTTGCGTCTCTTCCAGCCACTTTTTCTCTGATCCCTTTTACTTATCTCATTTTCATTCTCTTGGTGGCTTTTCTTCTTTTCTTCAGTGCCCTTTATTAAATTTTCATTTGAATCTATTCTCCTTTGATCACCTTGAAATTAGTCTTCATTTCAGGTATGATTTTGTCTTTTTTCTTTCATTCTACCGTGAGTCAATCAATTTTTGTTTTGCTTCTGCCTGCTTTTGTCCATTTCTGTTCTTTTAGTTTCTGAACTTCTTGTTAAAAATAATTTTTCATATCCTCAAATGCTTATTTAAGCATATTTAATTCAGTTTGGAGTATTGTGTTTAAGTTTCCTTGTGATTGATTTTGTGGAGTGCATTTTCATTAGCTGAAATGTTTTGATCTTTTTTGTTTTCTTCTGATAATAGCTTTGGATAGTTGTAAATTGCTTTCATCTCTTCACTTTGTGGAAAGGGTTGGAAGTTTGAGTTCGTTTTTAAGATTCCTAGTTTGAGAAAACTTTTATCTGTAAATGTAGTGAATGTAGCCCCTTTAACTGAGCGCCTTTATTTGAGGAGGCTATTGGAGGGAGAAATTGTATGCCCATCAATTGTTTTAGCTCTAATTTGTGTTGTGGGAATCTAAATTTCCCCGTCTCTTTTCTCCTTCACCATCTGGTCACTAGAAGGCACCTGTCCCTTCCCTTATTACCCATTTCTTCCCAGAAGCAATGCTTTCTTGGGACTGCCACTCGAGTCCCATGGACGAAAGTCCCTCCCCTGTAGCTGGTGCTCTCACTGACAAGGTGTTTTTTCAGTGTTTTTGTACTTAGGGTTGACTGCCTCTTTCTGTGGTGACTTCAGTTCAAATTTAGGCCCTCTGTTCCTCTTTCCTCTTTTCCATGTCTTTTGTCCAAACTCCTCACTTTCCACAGAGGTTTGCAGTGGCCGTTCAAAAGATAACTCTGCTGGAATTTGGTGTTTGTTTTTCTACTTCCAGATGATTTGTGCCTGCAATTGTCTATGTCTTTTAGTTATAGTGAGGATGTATATTTTATACTGATTTGTTATTTTTGATCTGTATAGCTATTTGGAGGATGCATAGTATTGTTACATAGATGTCTTATGATTTTTATTTAGTGCTGTTTGTTGAATATGTAGGTGGTTTTAAAATGTGCAAATTATAACTATATCTATAGCTAAATCCTTGCACAGCTGTGATTAGTCTCTACGGATAAATTCCTAGAAATAGGTTAAGAGTAATATTACCTTTTAATACTTTTTACTAATGCATACTTTCCAGTTGCCCTTCAGAAAACCTCCAAGCATTTATTGAGTTTCTGCTGGGTGGCAGGTACTGCGCTGACTAAACATAGAGAATACAAATACCCAGTCCTGCTCTCGAGCCAAGGACACAGACATGAAGCACAGTGTGACCAAAGTTTTGCCCAAAGGGTAAGGTCAAAGCAGTTTATGAGCACAGGAGAGGTGAGAGTGCATTTTGGAACCCTTTTCTATTATAAACAAACTCACCTGTGTCTTCACAGAATTCTTCCTCAGCTTTCTTACCTTGATGGAACCCTGGCTCTCTGAGGACACACTTCTGCTGCCCCTCACAGTGGGGCGACTCACTCATCCACCCGCCCGGTCTCTCTCCCAGCTCTTGGCTGGCCTTAGGCCACCTGCCTCTGTCCTTCCGACTCCTATGTGGGCTCTTCTTTCTCCGTATGCCCCTCAAATGTGAGTGTTCCCTCTGCTTTGGCCCTGAGCCTTCTTTTTTTCCCTTATACAATCTCTCTGTGTGACCTCATCGTACCTTCCCTGTGGCTTCAGTGGCCCCCACATATTCACTTTTGGGCCACATCTATCTCCTGAGTTTCTGTGCCAGCTGTCTGTTTGTAACCCCCACTTGGTTACTCTGCAGAAACGTCAAACTCAACATGTATAAAGCTTAACTCACCACTGTATGCCAGGCCTGCTTTCTCCTATTCCCTGCTGGACCTGTTCATAGCATTAGCAGTTTCTACTGGTTACCGAATTAGAAACCTGGGGGTAAGCCTTGACTTTTTGCGCACTTCCTCTCTCTCTCTGTTTTCCTTCAGGAAGGAAGTTTCTCTGCCTCTATATTTATCTTCTGTCTTTTTGCTCTCATGTCCTACCCTGAAACTCTCTTATCCTTCGTTCTCTTCCTTCATGCTTTTTCCCCCTTCCTTTTATTTCTCCTACCACTTCATTGTTGCTCATTTTCTCCATTTCTCTTTTTCCACTTCCGTACCCATTTGTTCCCTCTGTATTACCTGTTCTCAGACTCTAGTCAGCCCTCACTGCCAGGTATGAGTCTTGGTCATGCCTCTGCTCTTCTTCCTTTGGAGAATTTGAGTTTGGTTGGGACAGCTTGAGGCCAGAGTACCATTTCTGAAGCCTGGGGCAGAGGAGAATGGGGTGGGCAAAGTATCAAATACTTATAAACTAGAAGCCAACTTACTGCTCTCTCCCTTTCCCTTCTACCCCGAGAGATAGCCAGTATTTGTCTTCTGAGCATAACATGAGTTCCCAAATGACAGCTCTGGGGTGCCTTAAAAGCCACAAACATTTAAAACCTGGGTGCAGGAAGCACCCCCAGAAAACTTTCAGCCTGATAAAAGAGACCCGAATGATCAGGAATGAGGGCTTTAAAGAAATATCAATCCGTGAACATCAGCTAATCTTGGTGTTTAATGTTTGGCTTTAATGGTGGCTCTTTTTCACAACCTTCTTGAGACTTGGTTCATCATTAGCTTTTATCACAGTCATAGCTTTTGAGGAGCATGACTAATGATTCCAGGAGGCAGTTGAGTTGAATAAAGAGTGTTTTGAACTTGTAAGTTGTTCTGTTAGTGACAGGTGCTCAGAAAGGAATCAAGGATCTATAAATAATGGCAGATTAGCACCTTGAATAGACTGTCAGAAATCAAATAGACAGCTTGCTCTTATAGATAGATTTTTGGAGCTGGAATATATTGTTTCCTTATTGACTTATAAGAAAATAGAAAAAGCAAAAGATATGTGACAATCTGAGGTGGGAATACTCTTTCTACATGTATAACATATATTGGTTAATTTTTGGTAAAGTAAGTTGAGTAGAATCTCAGAAAATAATTAGTTCAGTTCTAATGCTCTAATTCAAACAGATAGAAAAAATAGAAGTAATGGTGGCTGAGGGATATGTCATTCCACCCTTCTGCAGGAATCAAAATGGTTATTGCTTCCAAAGAATGAATAGAACTCAAAACCATTAAGTAGGGGTGCCTGGCTGGGTCAGTTGGTAGAGCATGTGATTCTTGATCTCAGTTGTAAGTTTGAGTCCCACATTGAGTGTAGAGATTACTTAAAAATAAAATCTTGAAAAAGTAAGCAAATATATAAAAATAAATAAATCATTAAGTAATTATGCAATTTATAGCTTACCTAAATACAATTTATACTAAAAATATGGTTCTGCTGAAATGTTCTATATCTATTGATTCATTAAAAATTACCCCAAAACTGAGTGGCTTAAAATCACAACATTTCCTATCTCCTAGTTTCTGTGGGTCTGGAATTCAGGAGCCATTTGCGGGGGAGAGGGGGTTCTGGCTCATTCCCTGCCATAGTTGCAGTCAGATGTCAGCCAGGACTGCAGTCAGCTAAAGACTTGACTGGAACTGGAGGATCTGTTTCTGAGATGACTCATTCACATGCTGTTGGCCAGAGGCCTTGGCCTCACTATTTATTTGATCCTCTCTATGTAGGTCTGCTGGAATGTCCCTCATAACATGACAGCTGGATTCCCCCAGAGTGGATGATCCTAGAGAGAGGGCAAGGAGGAAGCCACAGTGCCTTTCACGATCTAGTTCCTATTGCCAGCCACCATTACTTCTATTTTTTCTATTTGTTTGAAGCCAGTCACTAAGTCCAGCCCCACAGTCAAAGGCAAGAGAATTAGTCTCTACCTCTTGAAGGGAGGACTATCAAATAATTTGGGGGCATATTTAAAAATCATCACAGGCCTTTTTTTGCCTGATTTTCTCGTTCCCGTGGTTAGAAGTAGTATAGCTTAGTAGTTCAGAGCAGGGATCCTGGAGCCAGAGTGCCTGGGTCTGATTCTGGTTCTGCCACTTACTAATTTCATATGAGTTACTTTCTCTGGATCTCACTTCCCTCTTTTATACAATGAGGAAAATAATGGTCTCTACCTCATTAGAGCGTGTGCGAAGTAAATTAGCTAATATAAATGAAGGATGTAGAACCATGACTGATGTGTAGAGTACTCTCAATAGATAGTAGATTGTAGTACTGTTGCAGTTTGGGCAACAGTATAGCCTTCTATGTTTCTCTCTTTATTTCCAAATAATCTAAAGTAATGCTTGGTCTAACACAGCACCTAAAACAGAGTTTCTGGTCATCTTGACAAATCCTTTAGGAATGTGGATCCATCATAGGATCAAAGTGAGCTGGTGACTCTCAGTGTAGACTCCACCTGCAGTAGAGTAGCCTATGAAGACCTTAGCTTCCTAAGGACATACCATGAGGAAAGTGTATCCCTCTGCACTCTGAAACTCTGACCTGAAAGGACTTTCTCCTAAACTTTGCAGCAACCTGCTTTGGGATATGGGTTCTGTGTTCATTATTCTTACAGTTCATTGACATATTCAGCCCGTAAATCTTTATTACAATTTCTTTGGAGTTCAAAGCAAGATGACTCTTCATAGTACTTTATTTACTGTGAAGAATCAAGTAAAATACATATTTCCTAGCTCTCTGGAGTATACACCTCCTTTCATGTAACATTTCATCTTAGATCTGTGACTGACTTGTTTAGATAGAGTATGGTGCTAATGCTAGAGTTTTTCCTTAAAATAATCTGTGTAGGGGGAGTGGGGTAATCACAGGTCCAACACTTTCAAAGAAAATTGGTTTATTAAAGAGCAACCAACTATTTATAATTGTTAAATACTTCAGTAAATACTGCATTTATATCGGTTAGATCTTGACCTGGCATTGAGTTGCCACATTCTTGGCTCCAGAAAATGTTTTTAAAAGATGCTCATGAATATCACATGTCAAAATTGCAAAAGAAAGCAGGGTTTTTTTGTTTTGTTTTGTTTTTGGACATAAAATACTAATGATTTTTTTGAGATATGAACTCTGTTTTATAGAGGATTTAGAAAACTGTTAACCAGAAGGAATTACTACACCAAATTTCCACCATCTTCTTTCTTATTGATACCATTAGTCTTTGTGGCTGAAAAGTAGACATTGGGGAGGGTATGTGCTATGGTGAGCACTGTGAATTGTGCAAGACTGTTGAATCACAGATCTGTACCTCTGAAACAAATAATGCAATATATGTTAAGAAAAAAAAAAGATAGGAGGGGAAGAATGAAGGGGGGGAAATCGGAGGGGGAGACGAACCAGGAGAGACGATGGACTCTGAAAAACAAACTGAGGGTTCTAGAGGGGAGGGGGGTGGGGGGATGGGTTAGCCTGGTGATGGGTATTAAAGAGGGCACGTTCTGCTTGGAGCACTGGGTGTTATGCACAAACAATGAATCATGGAACACTACATCAGAAACCAATGATGTAATGTATGGTGATTAACATAACAATAAAAAATTTTAAAGAAAAAAATGAAATAGCTTCTTTTAAAAAGTGTTACCTAGGGACACTTGAGTGGCTCAGGCGGTTAAGCGTCTGCCTTCGGCTCAGGTCATGATCCCAGGGTCCTGGGATCGAGTCCTGTATCGGGCCCCTTGCTCAGCAGGAAGCCTGCTTCTCCCTCTGCCTGCTGCTTCCTCTGCTTGTGCTCTCTCTCTCTCTCTCTGACAAATAAATAAAATCTTTAATAAAAAAAAAAAGTGTTACCCAGTCCCACATTCTTATATACTTGGATCTCTTAAGTTTACCCAAATTCCCTTCAGATTTGGGGTTCATTTTTTCAACTCTGAAAGAAATTATATAGGTAGGATTGCATTTGGCTATATATGCCAGGATTCTGACTACTGTGCTTTAACCAAATAAGGGTTTCTTTTTTCATATAACCAGAAATCTGTCTTTCTGCTCTATCATCCGTAGTGTGACTTCTGTCTTGGTACATGTGATCCCGTAGTTAGAAGACTGCTGTGGTGAGTTATGTGGTATCTTGTCATATTCCAGGCAGAAAATGCTGCATAGCAAGGCTCTTGAGAAACTCTCAGCCCTTCATTGGTCAGATTTGGGCCCCCTGGCTTCCTCCAGCTGCAGGGGATTCCAAGGCAGCTAGTGCTTAAGCCGGGTACACTGCTACAGATCAGTGCCCTGTTAGTGAGGAAGAGAAGGAGAATGCATAGTGAATAAGTGACTATTAGTGGCTGCCACAAAGGATTTGTGGATAGTTGCTAAAGTCTCAAGCTAATATAGCAATCCACCAGTCCATCCTAGGCAACAGAATACAGTGATATTATAGTACTTGGTATGAGTAATTAATCTGTTTTATATTTCTAAAGTTGGATTTGAGAAGCAAAAACATAGATTGGCTAACCCCTAGAGAATATATATATTGTTCTAAATCTCAGTACCCCTAAGGTAGTGTACATGGTCTTAAACCTCAGTAATGACCTATACATGATCTCCTTCCAGCAGTCTTTTTTAGAATAGGAGTTACTTCAATAAATAAACATTTCCAAAAGCTGTTTGAAGTTAGATTTTTTATTATATGTGATTTTTTTTTTGGCGAAAATGATTAATCAGTTGTGTGTGACAATGATTACACACTGTGTTGATAGAAATTGTACCCATTTTTATTTTTAACAGAATTTGCAGTATGGTGGCTTATTAACTCAAGTTGTTTTTTTTTTTTTTAATGGAAAGGCCTTATTTCTAAAGTAACCTTATTTCTTATAAATTTATATCTTATATTTCTTACATTCCGGATATAAAAGTAACACATGCACATTGTAAGAAAAATTCAGCTCATGATGAAAGACACAAGAAAATAAAAATGACTTTACCCTGAAATAATTGTTGTTACCTTTTTGATCTACATTCCTATATATATAAAGTATTTGCATTTTAGGATCATGCATTTTAGGTATGTAGGTAATATATTTGGGAATTATCTGTGAACATATTCAGCACGAATAAGTTTATTAACTGAGGTATCTCTTGACATAAAAATTTGAGAAAACTTTGGACAAATAACTCCAACCTTTAAAAGGTAAATAAAAGTTACTGTTTCATTTTCATTATTCATAGCTGAAAAATTTTAAACTGGTATTAATGGGAAAGTTTGACATTAATAAATCCTTACTGACTTTGATTTATCTCATAACAAAAAATAAAATTTTTTGCTCTGAGCCTAGGATTTCCTTATTCCTCCCTGGGGCCATTTACTTATTTTGGGAGCTCACAGTTGAAATATTATCAGAATAATAGCAGATGATTGATAGGAAAATAGGATTTTTTTTTTTTAAACAGTGACCATTTAAAGATCTGTGTAGGTTGGGTCCTTTTATACCTGCACATTCATTTGCCTATCGTTTTCAAGCTACAGATATATTCCACCTCTCTAGTTAAATTTAGCTGAGGAATTGTTAGGTTCAGGTTATAATTGCTCAGTCTCTCTTCTCTTCACTTTCCCAGCCTCTGCAGTACTTTGACAAGCTTCACTCCTGCAAGCAGTGTTTTCAGTGTGTGTCTTTTATGCACTGTCGACAGGCTCTTTCCATGTTCCCCTGGCCTCCTACTCAGTGAATACCACCACCGCCTCCACCCCCGCCTTAGTGCAGGGATGGGCAAACAGAGCTGGGCAGAGTCATTGTACTTTGAACAGCTACTGTGTGAATAGCCCTCGGTAGACCTTTTCTTTTATCCCTCTGAGATCTCTTGCCTACAATAAGAATCAAGTTACCCCCAGATGGTGCTTAGTTGCCTTGATTATGGGCTCAGGGTTCAAATAGCTAGGCTTTCCTATAAGTATGGGTAGCAGAGTGAAAATACTGTTTTCCATTTAAATGCCACTTTAACATTACTTATTGGACGAATAACACAATAGATATAACAATGGAATTCATTTTAATCAACAGGAAAAAAAATGCCCCTAAATTCTGCAGTTCTAGTCAACAATTTTATTTTTCTTTGTTTTTTTTCTAGCCCTGGTCTAGGACGCCTGAGTGGCTCAGTTGGTTAAGCGACTGCCTTCGGCTCAGGTCATGATCCCGGAGTCCCGGGATCGAGTCCCCATCGGACTCCCTGCTCAGCAGGGAATCTGCTTCTCCCTTGGACCCTCCCCCCTCTCATGCTCTCTCTCTATCTCATTCTCTCTCTCAAATAAATAAATAAAATCTTAAAAAAAAAATTTAAAAATCTAGCCCTGGTCTATGTGCACTGCATATGCAGTTTTTACATTGTTATAATTAAAGTGGTTATCATTTGATTTCTGCGGTTTTTTTTTAAAGATTTATTTATTTATTTGAGAGAGCGAGAATGAGAGAGAGAGAGAGCACATGAGAGGGGGGAGGGTCAGAGGGAGAAGCAGGCTCCCTGCTGAGCAGGGAGCCCGATGTGGGACTCGATCCCGGGACTCCGGGATCATGACCTGAGCCGAAGGCAGTCGCTTAACCAAGAGCCCGATGTGGGACTCGATCCCGGGACTCCGGGATCATGACCTGAGCCGAAGGCAGTCGCTTAACCAACTGAGCCACCCAGGCGCCCTTCTGCGTTTTTTAATATAATTTTCTATGTTGTTACATAATTTCAGTAGTATACTTTAATGAGTTTATTTTTCAAATGGTACAAAAAGGTTCAGAACTCACCTTAATTCACATGGTACAAAAATTCAAGAGATATAAAAGGGTGTGCAGTGGAAAGTCCCTGTCCCACCTTGGTTCTTTGTAATCCAAGTTCCCTTCCCCTTTTCCTACAGGTAAAACTGCTTTCCCTGGTTTTTGTTTTTAAGATTTTTTTATTTTTATTTATTCGTGTGAGACAGAGAGAGCATGAGCAAGGGAGCAAGGCAGAGGGAGAGGGAGAAGCAGACTCCCCACTTGAAAAGGGAACTTGATGCAGGGCTCAATCCCAGGACCCTGGAGATCATGACCTGAGCCGAAGGCAGACGCTAAACCATCTGAGCCAGTCAGGCACCCTGCTTTCCCCTGTTTTTTTTGTTGTTTGTTTGTTTTTTGTAAAATAACTGTATATGTACTTTTTTTTTTTTTTAGCTGATTCTTTCCTTTTATGTACCATACCTGGTATATAACATACTGGTTTCCCCAAATCCTCTAAAGTATACCAATGAAAGTTTGTGGGGTTCTTTTTCCCACAGGAAGTATATTTATTGTTCTTTAAAAAGGTTCAGGGCTTGATTTTAAATCAGGCAGCAACATCTCTCATCAATCTGACATCTCTCTCAGCATGTCATACTGGCTTCAGCTAGCAATACTTTATTAAATCTAAAAGAAAAAGCCACTTCAATTTTGAGGAAAAAATCCAGTTCTGAGAACAATTAACATTAGTCTGTAATTTAAAACAAAATGAAGGCTAGTATTTCATGTTGCTTTATACACCCTTCTCATACAGAACCAGACGTGATTTTCCTACCTCAGGCAGACACTAATATTGGTCAACACCACACACACAAATACACCTTCTCCCAAACAACAAAAATCAGGTATGTCCAAGGGATAGTAAAGGTTTTGCTTCTTATTTTATCATCATGAACTTGTGGATTTTAACATAACTGATATGATTCAGTCCATTGTAAATCTTTTTAATGCTCAGATTGGCCATCTTTGGCCTGTGGAAGCATCTTTAGATTATCTTCCAAGTCTTTTTTGACAGGACCCCAGTCATCTTTGATAACTTCCTTGTTTTCTGATATGAAAAGATGTTTCAGTCTCATCTTTTATTCGCTGATATTTTAAATTTTTGAATTCACTACAAAATGTTGAATTAGATGTATCATTATGCTTCCCCTAGTGGGGAATGTTTAGGTTGTTCCCCTTTTTAAATAGTGTTAATAATTTTTCAGCCAATATCTCTGTTGATATATAGATTTTTTTAGTCTTTGGTTTTTGCCCTTTGCATACATTTTCAGGTGTAATTACTAATTCAAAGAGCATGAGTATCCTTTTAACTCTTAAAAATATTGCCAGATTGCTAAAGGAATTGCTGAAGGATTGTGCCCATTTGCAAAGTGAGTATGGTGGTTTTAACACAATACTAACATTTAGGTATTATGATATTTTTAATATTCACTAGGTTAGTCATAAACTGAAAGGTACTCTTGTTTACTGTATTTTTTGCTAATTGTGAAATATTCCATATTATTTATTATGTTTATTTTTATGTGGATCATTTACTTATACCCTTTGCTCATTTGCCTAATAGGATCTTGATTTTTTAAAAGACAAAAACAGTTTCTGTTTCATATACTTTGAAAGTTAACTTTTTCTCATATTGGTTGCAAATACTTTATTTATTTATTTATTTGGGGGTTTGGTGAAGGGCAGAGGGAGAGCGGGAGAGACTCTCAAGCAGATTTCCCACTGAGTGCGGAGCCCGACTCAGGGCTCAGTTCCAGGACCATAGATCATGACCTGAGCCAAGATCAAGAGTCGGACAGTTAACCGACTGAGCCACCCAGGGGCCCCTTGGTTGCAAATATTTTAATTCTCTTCTGGTTATATATTGACCAATAAGTAACCTTTGAGACTAACCACCAAATTTTGCACATAAACATTAATTTATTCAAAACTGTCTCTGTAAGCTTGGCAAGTCACTTTACCTCCCCAGACCTCATTTTCTAATCTATCAGACATTGGGTTGAACTTGCTCTCATAGATTCTTTACAGTTCTGACAGCTAAGATTTTCTTAGCTACAGATCACCATATTAAATAACCCTTGTGGTTCCTTGCTCTTATAAATAGAGCATCTGTCCCATGGAAGCCTTCTTTCACCACCACCTTTGTGGTTAAATTTCCTCTTCTTCGGTCTTCCTTCACTGTCCACGTGGTTTGGCAGAACTCTGAGAAAGAACACGGTTTGGTAGAAGTATCTTTCTTGGTTTGCTTAAATGAAATCCTGTGAATGTTTTTTTCAAGTCATAAGGAAATGATTCTCCTTTCTCAACCTTGTCATTAGATCTTATATTATTTCAAGCCAGTGACCATTGGATCAGGTTCAGCCTTTTGAGAAAGTTTTATGTAAAAAGAATTTTCAGAGTATACTGAGACAAAATTTAATCAAATTTCAAAATAGAGATGCAAATAAAATATTTTCTTATCCCCAATATCCAGGGCACTTATGGATTGTTAGCATGAGTTTAGCCAAAAGTGACTGTAAATCTAAGAGTTCAACTATCAGTTTTATTTGGTCTGACAGTTTTATTATATCTTATTTTTAAGAGACGCTTACGATGTTTTGCTGTAAAATATATATGAAATATGTATATTCCAAATATATATATATTTCAAGGCTGCAATTAACAGTCTGGTCTAAAATACCTGGAGTGCTGTGGACAATAAAAATAATCGGATGGCAATTTGCTATTGAAATGCTAACTACAATACAGAGGTTTGAGAGTTTCCATGACTTATAATTGACTCATTGTGTTCTCTTAGAGAACGGCTTCTAATATTTTTATGTTTTCCTGTTTTTCAAAAGTGACACTCTTCTGTTATCTTCAGAAAGGTGGGAAACATGTCCCATTTTTTTTCATGTCTGTATTTTGTTCTCATTTGGAGATTAGACTTTCAGTAACCTTATTCTTAGAGAGTGGAGACCCCAAAAGTAAACAAACAAATGAAAAGCTTCTGGATATTTGATTCCCTTCAAAGGCTCATTCCCTTCAAAGGCCTCGGGTTCCTCTCTTGGAGCCAATTTATTACTACTTTTTATGTGTGAGAACCTCAGTTAAGAAGAACAACCTGCCAGTGGCTGACACTTTGACAGCTGACCATCTGAAACAGTAAACTATATAAAGGACATCTAATAAACTAGAACTATAGTCAAAGCCATTTAATATGTAGGGATATGGCTCAACCAAACCAAGCACCTGGTTCTTTTTTTTTCATGTGCATTGAATTTTACAACTGGATTTTTTTTTTTCTCCTTGTATTCACCATAAAGGAACATAGTGCCAAGTTCATGGTCTGCTCCAAACACAAGTACACAGGCCCTCTTCACTTCTATTTAGTTGTTAATTTCTCCCATTGTTTCAAGATATTTTTCTTAGACTTATTTTCCCTAAGCCTGGCTTCCTACCTTTTGTTTGTATTATGTATCATTGTGTTTTTCCAGCTCTTCTCAAATTTCCCTAATATCTTTGGGGGGAGGTATAGTTTTACCCCAGGGATTTTGGGAGTAAAGGTGAAATAGCTTGCCATAAATGTGAGAACTTTTGAAGTCCCTTTTTTATGTTTTAATGTGAAAATGGATACTCACCCCAAAAATTTTCAGGGAAAATCAGTGAACCAGGGTGATGTACTTTGAATATATGCTGTGGGTTTTCTCCTAAAATAGAATTGCTTTCGTAGGGGTAAAATTCCAATGAAAAATACTTTGAATTGTTCATGTAACACAGTGCAACTTAGTATTGACTCTCAGTAAGTCCAGCACAGCCACGTTTCCCTCCAGTGTTGAAAATGTCTACTCTTTCTTCATTTGAATGCTAGATGAAATAGTTGGTTCACATTTAGGGTCTGTGTTGGATGACTCTTATATTATCTTTGAACAGTGAAACCACAGTCAGGGTAGTGAGTGACCAAGAGACCTGAGACTACCATTCACTCTGGTGCCCACATTCACACTGTGAAATACTAGGTGGAGTTGCCTACACTAGTTTCCTATCTTATTTTCTTTGGGTTGTGTTCATACAGTTGAGTTTGAGTAAGTTAACTGCTACTAGGATGTCGTGGGCTTGGACCCTGCTGCACATCCTTGGGGTATGTGTGCCCCAGCTTGAGAAGCTCCTCAGTGTTTAAAGTTTGGTCATATTAAGGGAAAAGATTTAATTCTAACTGCACATTTCTTTCCAATGCTAGAAACATGACATATCACTGTACTTGATTTTCTCATGTGTCTCCCCTTTTATCCATTTCAATTTAGTCAAAAATAAGCATGAATACACTTAGTACCACTATCCTTTTATCACAAAGAAATATAATGCCCTCTCACAGTTTAGTACATCTTTTAGAAAGCTAACCTCAAATAAATCCAGAGCTTATCATATGAATATCATAATTTGGCTATCGATTTCAGTGTAAGACACAAATTTCTTTTGTCGGAGCTCAGTAAAGCAGGTGTGGTTAAGTAAAATATATTGAGCATTGCTTTTGGGGGGGTCAGGTGCTGCAACCCCAAGAGGCAAGGCCAGTTTTCTATGTTCTGATAAAATAGAGAATTGCCCTTCTGTCTGTCCTTTCTTTTAAAAATTAAACAAAAGGGGTGCCAGGGTGGCTTAGTCAGTTAAGCATCTGCCTTTGGCTCAGGTCATGGTCCTGGGGTCCTGGGGTCCTGAGATCGAGCCCCATGTCAGGCACCCTGCTCAGCAGGGAGTCTGCTTCTCCCTCTCCCTCTACCTCTCTCCCGCTCGTGCTCTCTTGCTTGCTCGCTTTCTCTCTCAAGTAAATAAATAAAATCTTTAAAAACTATATTTTTTAAAAAGCCAGTCATCTTCCTTGAGTCCCACACTCCCACCCTTTTCTTCATTTGGCCAGAAATATTTTACTTCCATGAGATTAGCTTGAATGTAAGAGAAAATATTTAAGAAAATTCCTGTTTAAAATTGGAATTAGCTCAGTTTCAGAATTATCTTTTTGCTGGTGCCAAATGTTTCTCCTTAAGAGTAATGATTTTATTAATTTTGAAATCTAATTCATGTGTTTTGTCAGGAGTTCGAGCAATGTGGAAAAGTACAAAGAGCAAAGTTTACAGATGACTCCAAATTCTACCATTTTAGAACTAGTCTTCGTTAATATTAGATAAACACCATTCCAGAAAGGGTTTCCTTTATGTATATATTAAGAAAAGAAAAGAGTAGATGGACGGAAGAATCAAGATAAGTTCATACTATACATGTTATTTTTCATTAAAATCACTGTTTTTATTAATCATAAAATTTTTTTACCGTGAGATATACTATTTATTGAAAGTCTCTTAAAGTTTAACAAAAAGTTACAAAAATTTAGTTTAGAATTACATTTGGCTATATTTTAGTTTTTGGTGGTATCTCCTAATTCTATTAAGGAAATTAATATTCTCACTTCTTCCATCTCTTCTTCCCTGGCCCCCATTATTATATTACTAATATATTATTATGGTTCATAAGCACTTATACTATGTTCTATGGCCATAGTTAGCATAATTGTTTAGTCTTAGCTTTATATTTGAATGGACTCATTGCCTACTCTGGGCCCTTTGACCATGACTCCTCCGTTCCTGGATTCTTTATTTTGATTCATCTCTTGTTTGGCTGAATTTTTGATAGCATGTGTTTCTTAAGAACATTGGTTGCATAGGCATTATGTGTCAAGTCCTTTCATATTTAGTGATGTTTACCTTTTGCCATTGTGCTAGAATGACATCTTGGCTGGGTATAATATTCTTGGATGTACTTTCTTTCCCTCAGACCTTTGTAGTGTTGCTTCATTGTCTTCTGACATTGGATGTTCTGTGGAGAAGTCTGAACAGGCTGATTTTCTTGCTATTTTGTAGGTAACTTGCTTTTTTTTTTTTTTTGGTCTGGATCCCTGAAGTATTTTTGTAACCAAGAAATTTCTTGGTTTTACTCATTCACAATCAGTTTTTTTTTCTGGAACACAGTGTATTCTTTCAGTACAAATTTAGTTCTTAAATTTCTTGGATTATACCCCTGGATACATTTTCTGTTTCATATATTGGGTTCTCTACTTCGGGGATAACAATTATTCTTTTGTTCGATTGCCTTTGTTTTCTATAACTATTATCTTCTTTCCAGTTGTTTTAATTTTTTACTTTCCTCTAGATGTAATGCATGCTTTCTTATTTTCTTTTCTTATATTGCATTTTTGTGGTTTCCATGCCTCTTTATCTTTCTAAAGTGTGAGCAGCCCTGTGCAGTGATTTTTTTTTTTTTTTTTGCTCTGATATAGATGTTACTGAATTCTCCCTGGCTGCATTTCCACAGTATTTATTTAGTTGTTTTCCTCACTGAGCTACAATTTAGGATTGGTCTTTTCCTGTTTTACGTATTTTTGTACATGCTGAGGACATAGGGATAGGGCTTAAGAGACTACATAGATATTAAGACATAAAGTCTCAGTAATTAAAACAGTGTATATATGTATTGATGAAGAAAGGTCTTCAGGATATTTTTTAAGGGAAGAAAAGCAGAATATAGAACAATGTGTATAAAATGCTGCCATTATGTAAAAAGTTGGAAAAAAGGATGGATATAAATACATCTTTATGCATTCACTTACATATTTGCTGTTATATACCTAAAATGTATCTCTGGAGTGATAGACAAGGAATTAATAATTAGTTGCCTGTGGAAAAGGCACCTGAGTGGTGGTAGGATGGGATTGGGAGGGAGACTTTTCTCTATATATCTTTTTATACTTATTTTGAACAATGCAAATGAATTACTTATTTAAAAACACATGAGCTCTTCCTTCCTTTCTGAGATTTAATTGCTCCATGCTGGGATTCTGCCACCTCCTAAAAAGTATATCCCATTCCCATAGGGAAATTTGTGCCCGTCCTCCAGCTCAGTGTGGGATCGGAAAGGGTTGGCATCCTTGAGGCAGCTCCTGGTTAGTCACATCCTCCACTTTACCATCACTTTCCAGCCTCCATGTCTGTCACACTCCACTTAGAAATTTCTGTTTCTCTCCAAATCTGAGCCTGTTGGTGAAAATTCTCAAAATTGTGTTGATTCACCAATATCATTTCTGGGAGATGGGGATAGAGTAGGAGGTGTGCAATAATCTTTCCTTTTTTGGCTAGAACTTTTAAAAATATGTGGCATACAGTTGTTACCCCATTCCTTTTTGGTTGCTGCTGGTGAGTGTTGTTTTTGTTATTGAATATTGCTACTTTTAGTTCAGTGGATTTGGTATTTGGGTAGGGAGATTCTAGTTTCACTTGCCATCATTTAGTTTAGTTACTGGCACCAACTTTGTGTTGCCTGCCTTGCTTTGGTCTGCCCTCCATTACCATGTATTCCTTGATGATTGATGGTGGACTCCTTTTCTGTTTGTGGGCTCCAGCTGAATACTATCCTGCTCCACTCCCAACCTGCCTGACTATACGTGACTTGCAAACCAGTCTTGGTCCTAAGTAGCTAATCTCCTAAACCCACTAACCTGGTCCATTTGAGGGCTGTTCCGAACAGGGAGGATTTCCAGTCCTGCCGACTTCTGCCGGGCTCAGGGAGTCCTCGGAGCACCCTGGTTCTGGAGAATCAAACCGTTTGCCAGATCCCCTTTATACAGCTTTTGCTTAACACACACACACACACACACACAC
>NW_027397063.1:59046821-59206728 GCF_003265705.2 Callorhinus ursinus | reverse complement strand
CACACACACACCTGTTTGCCAGACCCCCTTTATACAGCTTTTGCTTAGCACACACACACACACACACACACACACACACACACACTGTTTGCCAGATCCCCTTTATACAGCTTTTGTTTAAAAACGTGCGCGTGCGCACACACACTCCACACATATAAATGCCTGTTTCTTTTATATGCCAATGTTTTGCTTCAAAAGTTCATTGCCCTTTCAACATAAATTCCCATAATTATTTCTCAAGTTATAACCTCGTCTTGCCAAAGATGTGCCCTGCTGATAGAGAAATTTTTCTGAAACCAAGAAGTGATCATGCCATTCTGTTTACAAATGTTTAGTTGCCTCACATCACCTTCAGGAAGAAGTCCTAAAAATAAGAGCTATCCCAAAGCAAATCAGTTACAGCCTGAGAGAGTAAGTTCATGAGGGCAGAGACGTATCTCATTCACCATTATATCCCCAGCATGGAAAACAGTACTTGGCACAAAGTAGGTACTCCAAAAATATTTGTTGAATTCAATTAATGAATAATAGATGCCTGGTAAGTCTTTTTTTAATGAATTTTGTCCTAGTGATGGGTTACTGATAAGATTGCAGAGTCTCTCGTTGTCTGAAAACAACCAACTTAAGTAATCAACAACCAAAAATCTGAGGTGTAGGTAGTTTTAACACGCTGTGTCATTGTGTTCAAATAAGGGATAATGGCATAATAAATGCAATCACATTGGGAGTGACTGCAAGAAGTCTAGAAAAGAAGGAGGATCCAGTCTGTCTGTACTCCTCATTCCACACTGATTTGTGGTAACTTCCACAGGAAATACAATAATGTAGTATGCTTCAGATTTGGCTTGAAACTTTCTGACTACCATGTTGAAAAGGGCAACTGAGAATATAACACTGTATGTTAACTACACTAAAATTAAAATAAAATAATAAAAGAAAAAAGAGAAGGGCAGTTGAGTTATAGAAATCCTATCAGATTGGAGAGGCATAAATATTACTTAGCATTGATTTCTAAAACAGACTTCCCACCTAGGGCTAATATAAGGGGAATTGAGTGATAGAGTGGATATTATACTGCATACCATTCCTACAGCTAATAATGATTCTTTTTTTAATTTCATGAAATCCAGCTGACAATAACAATACACCCAACTCAATGATATCAGTTCTGTTCAGGGCAAAGATGATTCCATCTATGTGGCCTTCTGTTGTTGGTCTGGCTTAATTCCAAGGATAAACTTGGAGATCTGGTCTTCAGATGGTCTTCCTTATATAAGGGGTCCTTCTTCCTGCTGGCCTTTTGACTGGTCCAGTAGGGCAGGCATTTTGAGATTGGGTTGTCAGGCTAGAGCCAAAACTTTTGTTTGCTGGGTGACCAGTTGAGGTAGGTACATATGCCACAGAAACCAAGTGAGAGTTAGTATGAATGACATCATTTGGGGGAAATTCAGGTACCTCAATACTAAATAGGCAATTTCCTGAATAGGGAATTAAGGAACACCTGCAGGCAAAGCCAGAAACATCTCTGCATCTGCATCAAGTTGATCAGCTTTTTATTCCCTAACTTATTAAGATTTAAATTTACTGGCCTTTTACTCCTAACTTACTAAGATTTAAATTTACTGTTGAGGGGTAGGCTAAAGCAGCCAGGCTGTATGCTGCTGGTGGGAGTGTATATTAATACAGATGTTTTGGAGAGCAATTTGGCCATGTATTTCAAGATCTTTAAAGGCATTCATAGCATTTGACCTAGTAGTTCTACTTCTGGGAACTATCCCAAGGAAATAATCCTTAAAAAAATTTTTTTCTAAGCCTCAGAAATTTTTAAGTATTATTTGTAATATTTTATTCATTTATATCAAGAAATTTGAGAAATTTCAGTGTCTCACAGAAGGAGAATAGATAAATATATTCCACTCAAAGGAATACTATGACGCAAGTTAAAATATTTTGAAGAATATGTTGTAAGAAAATTTCTCAAAATTTTAAGTGAGAAAAACAAACTACAAAGAGTATAAACAATAGAAGTTGAACTGTATTTAAAAATATACTTAGAAGAGGGGACGCCTGGGTGGCTCAGTTGGTTAAGTGTCTGCCTTCGGCTCAGGTCATGATCCCAGGGTCCTGGGATCAAGTCCTGCATCGGGCTCCTTGCTTAGCGGGGAGCCTGCTTCTCCCTCTGCCTGCTACTCCCCCTGCTCGTGCACGCGTGCTCTCTCTCTCCAACATAATAAATAAAATCTTTAAAAATGTATATATGCATACTTAGAAGAAAAGACTGGTGGGAAATCTACCTAAGGAATAAATGTTTTTGGCTGTTAAAACTTACTTTTTAAAAAAAGTATAATTTTTGATTAGCACTTTCAAAAGGAAGATATATATAAATCTTCATATTCCCTATGAAAGGGAGCTCTAGAGTAAAGAAGAGTTCCACTGAATTGCAGTATTCATCCCTCAGAACAACCAGATCCCTTCATGGAAGTCACACTTCCTAATAAGCATTCTGATTTCCACAGGAGGAAAAAAGTGCCCCTAGATGAGGGTCTCTAAAATTCCAACCATTCAGTTATTACAAAGGCTGTGCTTCTGTTGTAAGTGAATGAAATGGCATTTTGGTTTATTATCTAGACTCCTCTGGATTTGATTAGTCTGAGTCAGTCTCCCAAGAGCCTGATTTTTGCTCATGAATGGGATAAAATTAGTTTTTGAAGTTGGAAACCTGAGGTCCAGATCCTGGACTTCTTGATTCCCACCGAAATATATCCGCAACCCTGGAGCACTGGTCAGGCCATTAGCAGTCTAGCCCATTGTTTCAATGGCAAAAGAAGAAAGCAGAAATGAAAGGGAAAAAAATATTTTTATGTGATGAGCTAATCTTTGAGTTAAAAAAAAAAAAGAAACTAGAAATACTGGTGGTCCTTCCTTAAGCAGCAAATGCTTAATAATTCATTTAGGAAAGCCTTTGATTATTGATCTTTAGATTTTCTGGTAATGTAATCTACAGGATAATCTGGCTAAGTATATTCACTTAATGTTTGACTCACTGATTTAGCTTCTTTAGCAGTATTATATATCACCAGGCTTTGTGCTTAATTCATATATTTTTTAATAAAAGCTTTATTCACATATAATTCACATATATATTTCACCCATTTAGAATATATAATTCAGTATTCACAGAGTTGTACAACCATCACCAGTCAATTTTAGAATATTTTCATCAGCCCAAAAAGAAACCCAGTACCCATTAGCTGTTGCTCCCAGTTTCCCTCCTAACCTTCTAGCCCCTGTGAACCACTAGTCTTTCTGTCTCTATAGTTTGTCAATTCTTGACTTTTCATATAAAACGAATCATGTAACATGTGGTCTTTTGTCACTGGCTTCTTCAGTCAGCATGTTTTCAGAGTTCATCAATATTATACTATGTATCAGTACTTCATTTCTTTTTATTTATTATTCATTAGTTTTTACTTTCTTTCTGATGTTCCATTGTATAGATATACCACGTTCTATTGATCCACTCATCTGTTGTTGGACATTTTGATTGTTTCCAGTTTGGAGCTAAGATGAATGCCACTATGAACATTCACTGCCAGTGTTCGGGCATATGTTTTATTTTTCTTGGGTACATATATACCTAGGAGTAGAATTGCTTGGTCATATGGTAATTCCATATGTAACATTTTGAGGTACTCTCAGACAGTAGCTATACCATTTTATATTCCTAACTGCAATGTATGAGGGCTCTAATATCACCACATCCTCGCCAGCTCTTGTTATTTTCTGTAATAATGTATCTGATGATTATAGCCATCCTAGTATAAGTATATCTCATTATGGTTTTGATTCACATTTCCCTGCTGACTAATGGTTTGAGCATCTTTTCATGTCTTTATTATCCATTTGATATCTTCTTTGGAGAAATGTCTATTCAGATTCCTTGCCTATTTTTTAATTGGGTTATTTGTCTTTTATTATTGAGTTGTAAGAATTCTTTATTTTCGGGGCACTTGGATGGCTCAGTTGGTTAAGCATCCGACTCTTGATTTCGGCTTAGGTTATGAACTCAGATTAAGCCCTGTTGTCAGGCTCTGCATTGGGCGTGGAGCCTGCTTAAGATTCTCTCTCTCCTTCTGCCCCTCTCCTCCCTCTTTCTCTCTCTCAAAAAAAATAATAAATTTTTTTAATTAAAAAAATTTTTTAATTCTTTTTTTTGGATATAAGTCCTTTATTATATACAATTCATAGATATTTTCTCCTGTATGTTGTCGTTTCACTTTTTTGATAGTATCCTTTGAAGCCCATAAGTTTTTAATTTTGATGAGCTCTATTTTTTCTTGTGCTTTTAGTGTCATAGCTAATAAACCATTGCCTAATCCAAGGTCACAAAGATTCACATTTATGTTTTCTTCCTCTTTTTTTTTAATCTTTAATGCAGTCTTTTAAAGAAGGTGATCATTTTTTACTGAAAACATCATTTGAATTTTATCTTTGCTAAAATGCTGGGGAGGAGGGGCGGAGTTTGACCTGACCATATAATCTTTTTTTTTTTTTTAATTAACGTATAATGTATTATTGGTTTCAGAGATACAGGTCTGTGATTCATCAGTCTTATAAAATACCCAGTGCTCATTACATCACATGCCCTCCTTAATGTCCATCACCCAGTTACCCCATCCCTCCACCCCCTCCCCTCCAGCAACCCTCAGTTTGTTTCCTGAGATTGAGTCTCTTATGGTTTGTCTCCCTCTCTGGTTTCATCTTGTTTCATTTTTTCTTCTCTTCCCCTATGATCCTCTGTTTTGTTTCTTAAATTCCACATATCAGTGAGATCATATGATAATTACCTTTTGCTGATTGACTTATTTTACTTAGCATAATAACCTCTAGTTCTATCCACTTCATTGCAAATGGCAAGATTTGGGGCTTTTTGATGGCTAAGTAATATTCCAGTGTGTGTGTGTGTGTGTGTGTGTGTGTGTACACACACACACACTGCATCTTCTTTATCCATTCATTTGTCGATGGACATCTGGGCTCTTTCCATAGTTTGGCTATTGTGGACATTGCTGCTATAAACATTGGGGTGCAGGTGCCCCTTCGGATGACTCCATTTGTGTCTTTGGGGTAAATACCAAGTAGTGCAATTGCTGGGTCATAGTGTAGCTCTATTTTCAACTTTTTGAGGAACCTCCATACTGTTTTCCAGAGTGGCTGCACCAGCTTGCATTCCCACCAACAGCGTAGGAGGGTTCCCCTTTCTCCACATCCTCACCAACATCTGTCATTTCCTGACTTGTTAATTTTAGCCATTCTAACTGGTGTGAGGTGGTGTCTCGTTGTGGCTTTGATTTGTATTTCCCTGATGCCAGGTGATGTGGAGCATTTTTTCATGTTTCTGTTGGCCGTTTGGATGTCTTTACAGAAATGTCTGTTCATGTCTTCTGCCCATTTCTTGATTGGATTATTTATTCTTTGGGTGTTGAGTTTGATAAGTTCTTTATAAATTTTGGATACTAGCCCTTTATCTGATAAGACATTTGCAGATATCTGCTCCCATTCTGTTGGTTGTCTTTTGGTTTTGTCGACTGTTTCCTTTGCTATGCAAAAGCTTTTTATCTTGATGAAGTCCCAATAGTTCATTTTTGCCTTTGTTTCCCTTGCCTTTGGAGATGTGTCTAGCAAGAAGTTGCTGCAGCCACGGTCGAAGAGGTTGCTGCCTGTGTTTTTTTCTAGGGTTTTGATGGATTCCTGTTTCACATTTAGGTCTTTCATCCATTTTGAGTCTATTTTTGTGAATGGTGTAAGGGAATGGTCCAGTTTCATTCTTCTGCATGTGGCTGTCCAATTTTCCCAACACCATTTGTTGAAGAGATTGTCTTTTTTCCGTTGGACATTCTTTTCTGCTTTGTTGAAAATTAGTTGACCATAGAATTGAGCGTCCATTTCTGGATTCTGGATTCTGTTCCATTGATCTCTGTGTCTGTTTTGTGCCAGTACCATACTGTCTTGATGATTACAGCTTTGTAATAGAGCTTGAAGTCTGGCTTTGTGATGCCACCAGTTTTGATTTTCTTTTTCAACATTCCTTTGGCTATTTGGAGTCTTTTCTGGTTCCACACAGATTTTAGGATTATATGTTCCAGCTCTGTGAAAAAAGTTGATGGTATTTTGATAGGGATTGCATTGAATTTGTAGATTGCTCTAGGTAGCATAGAAATTTTAACAACATTTGTTCTTCCAGTCCATGAGCATGGAACGTTTTTCCATTTCTTAGTGTTTTCCTCAATTTCTTTCCTGAGTGTTCTATAGTTTTCTGAGTACAGATCCTTCACCTCTTTGATTAGGTTTATTCCTAGGTCTCTTATGGTTTTGGGTGCAATTGTAAATGGGATTGACTCCTTACTTTCTCTTTCTTCTGTCTCATTGCTAGTGTATAGAAATGCAACTGATTTCTCTGTGTTGATTTTATATCCTGCCACTTTGCTGAATTCCTCTATGAGTTCTAGCAATTTTTGGGTGGAGTCTTTTGGGTTTTCCACATAGAGAATCATGTCATCTGCAAAGAGTGAGAGTTTGACTTCTTCTTTGCCATTTCGGATGCCTTTTATTTCTTTTTGTTGTCTGATTGCTGAGGCTAGGACTTCTAGGACTATGTTGAATAGCAGTGGTGATAGTGGACATCTGTGTTGTGTTCCTGACCTTAGGGAACAAGCTCTCAGTTTTT
Source organism: Callorhinus ursinus (assembly GCF_003265705.2). Classification (NCBI taxonomy): domain Eukaryota; kingdom Metazoa; phylum Chordata; class Mammalia; order Carnivora; family Otariidae; genus Callorhinus; species Callorhinus ursinus. The sequence goes on along the minus strand of NW_027397063.1, from coordinate 59,200,001 downwards.
CCCCATTGAGAATGATATTCGCTGTAGGCTTTTCATGAATGGCTTTTAGGATATTGAGGTATGTTCCCTCTGTCCATACACTGTGAAGAGTTTTAATCAAGAAAGGATGCTGTACTTTGTCGAATGCTTTTTCTGCATCTATTGCGAGGATCATATGGTTCTTGTCCTTTCTTTTATTAATGTATTGCATCACGTTGATTTGCGGATGTTGTACCATCCTTGCAGCCCAGGAATAAATCCCACTTGGTTGTGGTGAATAATCCTTTTAATGTACTGTTGGATCCTATTGGCTAGATTTTGGTGAGAATTTTTGCATCCATATTCATCAGGGATATTGTTCTGTAATTCTCCCTTTTGGTGGGGCCTTTGGTTTTGGGATCAGGTAATGCTGGCCTCATAGAAAGAGTTTGGAAGTTTTCCTTCTATTTCCATTTTTTGAAACAGCTTCAGAAGAATAGGTATTAATTCTTCTTTAAATGTTTGATGGAAATCCCCTGGGAAGCCATCCGAACCTGGACTTTTGTTTATTGGGAGATTTTTTATTACTGCTCCAATTTCCTTGCTGGTTATGGGTCTTTTCTGGTTTTCTATTTCTTCCTGTCTCAGTTTTGGTAGTTTATACATCTCTAGGAATGGATCCATTTCTTCCAGATTGCCTATTTGTTGCCATATAGTTGCTCATAATATGTTTTTTTTTTTTTTTTAAGATTTTATTTATGGGCCCCTGGGTGACTCAGTTGGTTAAGCGACTGCCTTCGGCTCAGGTCATGATCCTGGAGTCCCGGGATCGAGTCCCACATCGGGCTTCCTGCTCGGCAGGGAGTCTGCTTCTCCTTCTGACCCTCTTCCCTCTCTTGCTCTCTCTCATTCTCTCTCTCTCAAATAAATAAATAAAATCTTTAAAAAAAAATAAAGATTTTATTTATTTGACAGGGAGAGACACAGTGAGAGAAGGAACACAAGCAGGGAGAGTGGGAGAGGGAGAAGCAGGCTTCCCGCTGAGCAGGGAGCCCAATGCGGGGCTTGATCCCAGGACCCTGGGATCATGACCTGAGCCAAAGGCAGACGTCCAATGACTGAGCCATCCAGGCGCCCCGCTCATAATATGTTCTTATAATTGTGTTTCTTCGGTGTTGGTTGTGATCTCTCCTCTTTCATTCATGATTTTATTTATTTGGGTCCTTTCTCTTTTCTTAAGTGTGGCTAGGGGGTTATCAGTCTTACTAATTCTTTCAAAGAACCAGCTCCTAGTTTAGTTGATCTGTTCTGTTCTTTTGGTTTCTATTTCATTGATTTCTGCTCTAATCTTTTATTATTTCTCTGCTGCTGCTGGATTTAGACTTTATATGCTGTTATTTCTCCAGGTTTTTTAGGTGTAAGGTTAAGTTGTGTATTTGAGACCTTTCCTATTTCTTGAGAAAGACTTGTATTGCTATATACTTTCCTCTTAGGACCACTTTTGCTGCATCCCAAAGATTTTTGAACAGTTGTGTTTTCATTATCATTTGTTTCCATGAATTTTTTTAAATCCTTTTTTTTTTTAAATTTTATTTATTTGACGGAGAGAGACACAGCGAGAGAGGGAACACAAGCAGGGGGAGTGGGAGAGGGAGAAGCAGGCTTCCCGCAGAGCAGGGAGCTCGAGGCGGGGCTCCATCCCAGGATCCTGTGATCATTACCTGAGCCAAAGGCAGATGCCCAACGACTGAGTCACCCAGGCGCCCTGCATTTTTTTAAATTCTTCTTTAACTTCCTGGTTGACCCATTCATTCTTTAGTAGGATGCTCTTTAGCCTCCATGTATTTCAGTTCTTTCCAAATTTCCTCTTGTGATTGAGATCCAGTTTCAAAGCATTGTGGTCTGAAAATATGCAGGGAATGATCCCATTTTTTGATACCGCTGGAGACCTGATTTGTGACCCAGTATGTGATCTATTCTGGAGAATGTTCCATGTGCACTCGAGAATGTGTATTCTGTTGCTTTAGGATGGGATGTTCTGAATATATCTGTGAAGTCCCTCTGGTCCAGTGTGTCATTCAAAGCCCTTATTTCCGGGCGCCTGGGTGGCTCAGTCATTAAGCATCTGCCTTCGGCTCAGGTCATGATCCCAGAGTCCTGGGATCAAGTCCCACACTGGGCTCCCTGCTCAGCAGGAAGCCAGCTTCTCCCTCTTTCACTCCCCCGCTTGTATTCCCTCTCCTGCTGTCTCTGTCAAAAAATAAATAAAATCTTAAAAAAAAAAACAACCCTTATTTCCTTGTTGATCTCCTGCTTAGATAATCTGTCCATTGTAGTGAGAAGGGTGTTAAAGTCCCCTACTATTATTGTATTATTATCGATGTGTTTCTTTAATTTTGTTATTAATTGGCTGCTCCCATGTTACGGGGCATAGATATTTATAATTGTTAGATCTTCTTGTTGAATAGACCCTTTAATTATGATATAGTGTCTTTCCTCATCTCTTATTACAGTCTTTGGTTTAAAATCTAATTTGTCTGATATGAGAATTGCCACCCCAGCTTTCTTTTGATGTCCATTAGCATGGTAAATGGTTTTCCACCCCCTCACTTTAAATCTGGAGGTGTCTGTGGGTCTAAAATGAGTCTCTTGCAGACAGCTTATCAATGGGTCTTGCTTTTTTATCTAATCTAATACCCTGTGTCTTTTGATTGGGGCATTTAGACCATTTACATTCAGGGTAACTTTTGAAAGATATGAATTTAGTGCCATTTGTATTACCTGTAAAGTGACTGTTACTATATGTTGTCTCTGTTCCTTTCTGGTCTGTGTTACTTTTGGGCTCTTTCTTTCCTTAATATTTCCTTTAATATTTCTTGTAGGGCTGGTTTGGTCGTTACAAATTCTTTAAGTTTCTGTTTGCCCTGGAAGTTTTTTATCACTCCATTTTGAATGACGTCCTAGCTGGATAAAGTGTTCTTGGCTATTCTTTTTCTCATTTAGCACCCTGAATATATCATGCCAGTCCTTTCTGGCCTGCTAGGTCTCTGTGGATAGGTCTGCTGCCAATCTAAATGTTTCTCCTGTTGTAGGTTACAGATCTCTTGTCCCCAGCTGCTTTCAGTATTTTCTCTTTGTCTCTGAGATTTGTAAGTTTCACTAGTATATATCAGGGTGTTGATCTGTTTTTATTGATTTTGATGGGGGGTTCTCTGTGCCTTTTGGACTTTGATGCCTGTTCCCTTCCCCAGATTGGGAAGTTCTCTGCTATAATTTGCCTCAATATACATACCTTCTGCCCCTCTCTCTCTTTCCTCTTCTTCTGGGATCCCAGTTATTCTAATATTGTTTCGCTTTATGGCATCACTTATCTCTCAGATTCTCCCCTCATGATCCAGTAGTTGTTTACCTCTCTTTTTCTCGGCTTCTTTATTCTCCATCATTTGGTCTTCTATATCACTAATTCTCTCTTCTGCTTCATTTATCCTAGCAGTTAGAGCGTCCATTTTTTATTGCATCTCATTAATAGCCTTTGTGATTTCAACTTGGTTAGATTTTAGTTCTTTTATTTCTCCACAAAGGGATTCTCTAGTGTCTTCTATGCTTTTTTCAAGCCCAGCTAGTATCTTTATAATCGTCATTCTGAACTCTAGTTCCTATATCTGACTTATATCCATATTGATTAGGTCCCTGGCAGTCAGTACTGCTTCTTGTTCTTTTTTGAGGTGAGTTTTTCTGTCTTGTCATTCTGTCCAGAGAACAGCAGATGAATGAGAGAACAAAATAAAATGGTAACAACAAGCCCAGAGAAATATACACTAAACAAATCAGGAGAGACCCGAAACCAGGAAAAAAAAATTAAAGAAAAAAAAAGAATATAATCAGACAGGTGAGCAGAATAGAGCAATATACTGAATTATGTATGTATTTTGGTCTGTTTTTTAGAAAACTAGATCCCAAAATTGTAAAGAAGAAAAACTTATATATGTACAAAAATAAAATTAAATACAATGAAAGAATAGAATGTAACTGTAAAAATTGAAATTAAAAAAAGACAAGTAAAAACAAAAGAGGAAAAAAATCCAAGAACAAAAGGGAAAGGATATAAACAAACAGGTGAACAGAACAGAGCAATACACTATGTCCTGAGTGGTTTTTGTCAGTTTGTTAGAAGAAACTATATCTTAAAAGAGTAAAGAAAGAAAAATGTATATATACAAAAATAAAATTAAGTACATTGAAAGGATAGAATGTAACTGTAAAGATGAAAATTCAAAAAGACTTTCTTTAACAAAACAAAACAACAAAAGGAAGAGGAAAAACAAAAAAGAGAATATGATCAGACAGGTGAATAGAACAGAGTCATATAGTAGATTTTGGGTGTATTTTGGTCTGTTAGAAGAAAAGTGCATCCCAAAATTGTAAAGAAAGAAAAACTTATATATATATATACAAAAATCAGACTAAATACAATGAAGAGATAGACTATAACTGTAAAAATGAAAATTAAAATCAAAAAAAGTTGATAAAATAAGAAATTGGTTGAAAAGGAAAGAAAAAAATTGAAAGACTAAAGAATCATAGGAAAAAAGCCATGAATTCTTTGTGGGTTGTTTTGTTTTTCTTTTTTTATTTTATTTTATTATGTTATGTTAGTCACCATACGTTATATCATGGTTTTTGATGTAGTGTTCCATGATTCATTGTTTGCATATAACACCCAGTGCTCCATGTAATACGTGCCCTCTTTAATACCCATCACCAGGCTAACCCATCCCCCCAGCCCCCTCCCCTCTAAAACCCTGTTTGTTTCTCAGAGTCCATAGTCTCTCGTGGTTCGTCTCCTCCTCCGATTACCCCCCTTCATTTTTCCATTCCTACTTTTTTTTTTTTTTATATATATTCTATGTGCTGTATTCCCCTAGCGCTGGAGTTTTGCAGTTCTCTTTGATGGGTAACCTTGGTCTTGGCTGGATGTTCTTGCTGATCTTCTGGGGGAGGGGCCTGTTGCAGTGGTTCTCAAATGTCTTTGCCCGAGGCAGAATTGTACTGCCATTGCCGGTCCGGCCTAAGTAATCTGTTCTGGTTTGCTCTACATGGCTTTTGTTACCTGAAAGCTTTCCACGCAGCGTTAGAGGACAAGAATGAACATGACGGCCTCCCTATCTCTGGCCCCGGAGGAGCCGAGAACTCGGAGCACCACTCCTCAGTGAGCCCGCAGAGAAAAGCAGTCGATCACTCCCGACTCCCCGGCCTCCAGCCGCACTCCGTGCTCACCCGGCCTGTTACCAAGCGTTTCTATCTCTGGCGCACGACCCCGTGTGGAGTCTCCAAACCCAGCAGATCCCTGCAGTGCGCTCCCTCACTGCTCCTCCCGGGGGAGGAAGGGGAGTCTCCCTGGATCTGCCGCTTGTTGGGTCCCTCCTGGAGGAGCCTGACTGTGCCATGGATCACGGTTTACGGCAACCCGGAGCTGAGAGCCCACTCCTCAGCTCACTCTTTGCAGCCGGCTTCCCCGCCCCGATGGCCTGGGAGCTCTGCCACACTCAGGCACCCCCAGTCTTCTTGTGACCCCAAGGGTCCTGAGACCACACTGTCCCGGCTAACACTGCACCCTCACTTAGGCACCTGAGCAACATCCCTCACTGGAGCAGACCTCTAAAAGTTCCAATTTTGTGCTCTGCTGCTCTATCACTTGCTGGTAGCTGGCTGACGGAGGCTCTGACCCCCCACCCCCCGCGATTAATCTTCCCGTGTATCATCTGGGATTCACTTCTCCACACCTCCTACCTTGCAGAAAGTGGTCGCTTTTCTATTTGTAGAGTTATAGCTATTCTTTCCTTAGATCCCTATTTGAGTTCGCAGGTGTTCAGAATGATTTGATAGCTATCTAGCTGAATTCTTGGGACCAGATGAAATTAAGGTCTCCTACTCCTCTGCCATCTTGGACTCTTGCCCCCCATTTATATTTTCTTCTAAGAGTTTTATAGTTTTATCTCTTACATTTTGGTTTTTGATCCATTTTGAGTTAATTTGTTTGTATTTGATATAAGGAAGTGTTCTAACTCTATTCTTTTGTATGCAGCTATCCAGTTGTCCCAGCACCATTTGTTGAAAAGACAGGGGCGCCTGGGTGGCTCAGTTGTTAAGCGTCTGCCTTTGGCTCAGGTCATGGTTCCGGGGTCCTGGGATCGAGTCCCACATCGGGCTCCCTCTCCCTCTCCCACTCCCCCTGCTTGTGTTCACTCTCTCACTGTTGTTTCTGTCAAATAAATAAAATCTTAAAAAAAAAAAGAAGACAGTTATTTTTCCATTGAATTGTCTTGACATCCTTGCTGAAAGTCAAGTAACGGGTGCCTCGGAGGCTCAGTCGTTAAGTGTCTGCCTTCGGCTCAGGTCATGATCCCAGGGTCCTGGGATTGAGCCCCACATCGGGCTCCCTGCTTGGCCAGGAAGCCTGCTTCTCCCTCTCCTACTCCCCCTGCTTGTGTTCCCTGTCTCGCTGTGTCTCTCTCTGTCAAATAAATAAATAAAATCTTTAAGAAAGAAAGAAAGAAGGAAGGGAGGGAGGGAGGGAGGAAGGAAGGAGAAAGAAAAAAGTCAAGTAACTATAAATGTAAGGATTTATTTCTAAACTCTCAACTCTATTCCATTGGACTACATGTCCATGCATTTATTTTTCTTTCATTCATTCTACAAAGATTTATTGAGTGTCTTTTTATGGCAAGCATTGCTTGACATGTCCATGTTACTTGCTTTTGGGAACTAAACTGTCCCTCTTTGAAGCCCAAATCTTCAGGAAACACATTCTAACAGGATCTTCCATCTCTTTTTCTTAATGAGATATGAAGTGATTTCCTTTCATAGCCACACCCATAGAGACAATACTATCTCTGATTTGTACACAGTCTTTGGGCAAGTTGTTTCTCTGTTTTATAAATGTTCAGAAGTCTGAGTGTGTTTTAGAAGGCTTGGAAGAATGAAAATTGGCCTAGGATAGTCCAGTGGATATATTGAAGAAGAGGTTAGTTTTAGAGTGGAAGGAAGATCTGCAGCCATGTTGAGGGCTCCTGGCAGGTATGGAATGGCCCACACGCAACCTGAAATGTCCAGGAAGTTGGTAAGTGTAGTTGCTGCTAGTAGTAAGGCCAGTGAGAAATGGCAAAGAGGTGAGGATGGAGGAGCTGCTAGATTGGGTACCCATAATTCTGCTTCCAGATTTTACTTTAGTAGCAGTTCCTTACCAGTATAAAGTTACAATGAGAAAATGAGGCTTACAGATAATGGCTTATTGCTGGGTTTAAGATGACCTAATGGAGGCAAGAGTTTTTTGTAATGGCAGTGGCTGGTTTCTCCATAGGGGTTGTGATTGTAGGAATTGAAAGGAGAAGCCAAAGAAATTTAAACTTAGCAGAACTTAATGGTTATCTAAAATAACTAATGATTCCAGTGTTCTAACTTCAGGACATTGGAAGGATAATTATACCAATGTTTACTGTAATGAACAAGGTGAGAATGATTTATAAAGATAATAAACTTTGATTTTTGTATGCTTATTGGCAAACTATTCAAGTGAATTTTAAAAGATAATTTAACCATTAGATAATACGTCAATATACAGTATAGGTAGTACATATGATATGCAGGAGTTGCTAATGTTCATTAGATACAAATACAGTTGATTTCCCTTTTATAGGTGCCTATTCATTTTTGAAACCCATAGTATAAAATGACCTTTCAGTGTCTAATTTTAGTGGTTAAGCGATGGTTTTGTTTTCTCTATATGATAAATATAAAATATATTGCACTTGGCCAGTGATTTTGAAAGGCTTTACAAAAGGTACCTAGAGGGGCACCTGGGAGGTTCAGTTGTTTAAGCGTCTGCCTTCAGCTCAGGTCATGATCTCAGGGTCCTGGGATCGAACCCCACATCGGGCTCCCTGCTCAGTGGGGAGCCTGCTTCTCCCTCTCCCTCTGCCCCTCCACCTGCTTGTGCACTCTCTCTCAAATAAATAAAATCTTACAAAAAAAAAAAAAGAGTACCTAGATTCCATGATATACTGTTGGCATTAACAATATTATTGTTTTGGGGGGAAGCAATATTAGAGTTTTGGAGGGAAAAAGTTGGGGTCTTGGGAGGGTTGTTTTTTTATTTTTTTTTTAAGATTTTATTTATTTATTTGTCAGGGGAGAGAGAGCGCGCACAAGCAGGGGGAGCTGCAGGCAGAGGGAGAAGCCGGCTCCCCGATGAGCAGGGAGCCCGATGCAGGGCTCGATCCTAGGACCCTCGGATCATGACCTGAGTCAAAGGCAGGTCTGATTAAGCTTAACTGATTGAGCCACCCAGGCATCCCTGAGGAAAAAAGTTTTTAATATTGACTATATTGAAAAACAGTTTATATAAAGTTTCAGTTACCCAAGATGGTTTCATGTCTAAACAGTAAAATTGAATGGTTCAGAAAATGTATTACATGTTGAAACTTAGTACAATATACATTTATTTACCCATCCTAAAATTTCTTTCAGGAATCGTTCCATCTTCTGTTGTCCTGACTTCTTTCCAGGTGATGTCAAGAGTTTTTCTGATATGGGCAGTAACACATAGTGTCAAAGAGGTAAGTGTTTACATAGACTAAAGTAAAGTAATGCCAGCAATGCTAGTCAATGCTAGTCAACTTTTCTGTCTCTTGTGTGTTATGGCTACAGATGAAACTCTATGTCACATCAGTATAGCCCAAATAAAATGCATATTCGCTGTAGGAATTGGGTTAGTAGTGGGAAACATACTCCAAATATGCACTGTTGTTAAAGAGAAGACTGGTTAAATGATAAAGTCCTGCAGTCTTAGTTCCCATAGAGATTCGGATAATATGGATGTGGTCTGCAGTTTAGTTACCTTTTTGGGGTATCTTGTTTGTATTCAGCATACGAAACTGGACATCTGCATCCTTACAGTGGAACTGTTGGCGGAGTTGGGAATATTAATTCAGTCCAGAGCAGTCCTCTTTATAGGACGAGGAGAAACAAACTTGTTTCCACCCCACCCACCAGGATCAGTGGAATTCCCAAATGTGCTGAGTCTAGTGGTTCTGGACGGGAAGTACGCTGCAGGGGGGCCTGAGGCGATAGGTACCCAGGCAGGCCCGGTGATGCTGGGAGAAAGCCAGCATTACTGTCGGTATGAATCCACAGCTAAGCTTTCATTTTCTAGTATCGGAGAAGGGGATTATTTTCCTGTATGTTTTTTGCTTTTTAAAAGTTTTATTTATTTCTTGTTAATGTCACCTTAAAATAGAGTACCTGTAGCCACCAAGAGGATTCATTTTTCAGTTTTTTGGTCCCAGTCACCAGCAGTATTGGAATCTTTGGGACTCATGAAATGTGCTTATCCATTAGCATTATTCTGGTGTTTTCTTTGTGTTCTATTCTTTCAAAACCACTGTCAAAACATTTTGTTTTTCAGGATTTATTTTGACGGTTTCATTTGTATTTCAACTAATGAGGTTTTTCTTTTTAACTTTTTATTGGCTTATGATACACATACAGAAAACTGCACGTGGCTGATGAGTTTTTAACCAAAGCTGATTAAGCTCATTTATTATTTTTGTTACATTCATACGAAATTTGGTGATCCAAAGGCTTTTTTTTAACCTCTCTCACTTCTCCTGGCACACCCCAGGTCATCAATAGCTAACTTTCTTTTTTTTTTTTAAGATTGTATTTACTGGGGCGCCTGGGTGGCTCCATCATTAGGCGTCTGCCTTCGGCTCAGGTCATGAGCCCGGGGTCCTGGGATCGAGCCCCATATCGGGCTCCCTGCTCGGCGGGAAGCCTGCTTCTCCCTCTCCCACTCCCCCTGCTTGTGTTCCCTCTCTCCCTGTGTCTCTCTCTGTCGAATGAATGAATGAATGAATGAATGAATAAATAAATAATCAATCAATCAATCAATCAGTCTCACAGGGAGGAACATGACCTGAGCCGAAGGCAGACGCCTAATGACGGAGCCACCCAGGCACCCCAATCAATAGCTAACTTGAAGAGCCTGTTGCTGTGGCATTTCAGAGGCCAGTCTTGCTGTCTGTCACCTGTTCCTCAGCCCATGCTCTTGGCCAGATGCTATTTTTCCTGCCGTAGAGTCTCATGTTAGTTATAATTCACTTTGTTCTCTACAACATTACTTACGGCTTCCCTGCTAAACTGCCATCCTTTTTCCTGAAATATCATTAAAACACTTATTTCCCTTATATTCAACTCTGTTTACTTTAATGGTGGGAACCACATAACTAACACATAAAGAAATTGATGTCAGAAATAACTGCTTAATGTATCTCACTTGCTCATAGTAATGTTCAAATTCTTTTCATACTGCTCTACTTTCATTCTCAGTTTCTTTTTACATCCTATTCCCCTCTAATGTGGACAAGAATTCTTCACGTTCATAGCATCCTGTTTGGATTTGGACTCTTGCTACCCCTCTCTCTGGCCTTCTCATATTTTCCATGCTCATTCCCCTTGTTTTTCTGTAATTGTACATGCTGTGCTAAGGTCGGGCTTATTGTACCTTTTAAGCCTAGATACTACTTTTTTTATACGTGAGGTATGTTTCCTTTTAAGAGGCCGTGTAGGCCTCTCATGCATCTCACTTGTCATTTTAATTCTCCACCTATGGAATGCTGGTCACATAAATGTTGCCATGTACATCATAGAACCAGAAGGTGACAAGACAGTTTTCTATGATGATATAAAAGGACTCACCCATCAGTTAGTTTGACATCTTGATTGGTAGGTTATTAAAGAAATAATTGTGGTCTCTTTGTTGAAAAGCTTTTTCTTAACTAAGCATAGCAAATAACCTTCCCACTTTTTTCCTTCTAAAGAGAGCCACCTATATGAGTGTAGTAAAGCTTCTGACAAAAATGACAAGCTCAGGGTGGGAGGTAGGGTGTAGGAATCAGCAATTCTAGCTGACCTCTTTCCTTTCCAGTTTTTCCACCTGTCTTCCAGGCTTGAACTGGCTCCTCCTCCATCTCTTAGCCAGGCTGGCCATGCTGCTGCCACATCAGACTACTGTGGGCTTTTTTTCTCCTCACACTCTGTTTGAGTCTGTCCTTTGTCTCCTCATTGAGCTGAAACAAGACTGGCTTTTTCCAAGGTGAACTGCAGTGGAAAATGCCACTTTCTGTCCCTCACTATAACCCCCCCTTCAAAAACACAGGAGTTCGTAGGGCAGATATTCTTCCTTTGTCCAAAAGTAGCTAAGCCGATACCCAGATTCGTAGATATTCAAATGAGCCACTGTCCCTTTCCTGGCCCAACCCTCTTAGAAGAACCCACCCAAATCCTCGTCACAGTTCTCAATGGAAGATCACTGTGTTCTGAGCAGAAGTCCCTGGTCACCAACATGGGCAGTAGTTGAGAAAGAAGTTGCTGGACTCTCACTGTGACTTTAGCCCAAGTGCAATGAGTGCCCTGTACAGTCTACTAGTGACAGTTTGTATAAAATAAAGCTGTACCCTGGAATGCTGAGCCTTCTCTCCTATCTTCCTCATCCTCTGCCACCAGTGGAGAAAGGGATGTTTTCCTGCATTCTTCCAGAGTGTTCTGTGAGTTCTCCTGACTCTACCAGCCCGCCGTTTCCCACCTCTTTTTGGCATGCTGCTGGGCTTTGTGACACTGTCATTCTTGTCAACTTCTCGGTGAGATGCTTACAAAAAGCTTGCAATCAGTGTTTAAGAAAGTAACCTCCAGTTTCTTTATCATTATACTGATCTTTGTTTGATGCATTACAGTTTACAGAAGGCTTTATTAAAGATAAATTGTGGTCATTCACTCTTGACAACTGTCTCTTGAGGTAGGTTGTAGCCTCCAATTAGAGTTTGGATGCTAGAGAAATCAAAGTGACTGTCACACATCCAAATAAGCAGAGTTGGGAATGGACTTCTGATTCCAATCTCTTCCCTCTGTATCAGAACTTCCCTCTCACCATTTAAATTGTGGGATGAACGCAACCTTATTTTTGTGTGCTGACCGGGCTTTCTCTATCCCGTACGGAATGGAAAGCCCCCGTCTCAGACCGAGGAACACATGCCTCGAAAGCAGTTCTGTCATGCCACATGCTTGCTGAGGTAGGATTCTCAGATCGGTCATCTATCTGTATGTGAAACGCCCACATGAGCTGTGGGCTTGGGGCGCTCGTCTGTGGCACGTTGCCCACTTGCTCCTCTCTTGGTCCGGTGTCCCAGTGGCTCTCTGATGAATCCGTCCAGTTGACTAGCCTTTCTCCTTGAACGTTCCAAGACCGTTTAACTGTTGGGGATTATGGAGTATTTGGAACAGAATTACCCAGAAAGCTTATTAAAAAATGCACGTTCCAAGTGCCACCCCACACTTGATACAGAATCTCTGGCAGTGGAGCCAGAGAATAGCATTGTGAATAAGCTCCTCAGATAACTGTATGAATTCTAAGGTTGGAGAATATTCTTAAGATACCATATGTTGTGCTGTAATTTTAATTGACCTTCTCTTTTCTTGATTTTACTTCCTATTTCTACTTAATTTACTTGAAGCCTAACCAGCTCTCATCATTCTTTTCAAGTCCAAGAGCCGTGGTTTCATTCTTGAAGAATGAAAGCCTTAGGGTTCCCTCAACACTGCTAAAGTAAAGGCACTGTGGAGTTTCTGGACCTTTTTCCAAAATACAGTGTCTGCTGAGCTGAGACTCATGCACATGTCAGAGAAAGCCTGGGAGGCCCACCTTGAAGACAGAGGGAGATCAGAAGGCACAGCATTAAAGAAGCAAAACTGACTTTCGTTTGCTTAAGAGCGAGGATGAAGAATCCAGCTGCTTCACTTTGGGGTGGGTCCTGGCAAGGGCTCTATCCTGGGCATGTGCTTCATGGTGCCCGGCCAGAGCCACCAGGCTGATTGATTAGTAGGAGTTCATTCCCACCTGAGGAAGTACTGTGCAGACACTTCTCTTCCTGGGATTTATCAAGAAATGTCACCTTCCTTGGACAGCTTTATTATTTTCTAGGTAATTAGAACTCAGTATTATAGAACCTGGAGGCTTAGCACCTGTAACTCATGTGAGGAGTTGATGAGTGTTGACTTTGACACTTAATCCTAAAGCTCAGGACAAAATGCTTCAACATTCTGGGCCTTGTTTTTCTCATATGTAATGCGAGTATCGGTCCTGCTTATGTCATGGAGTGTTTGTGAACAAGAAATGAGAAGGGTTTGTGGAAACAAGGCAGCCGTATTCAGAAATCAAGGTCTCTAGCATGCAGCTTTTGCTGAGCAGCTTCTGAAAGCCCTTGTAAAGCAGTTTCACCTCAGAAAGAAGGTTCCTTCTTTCATAGATGAACAGTTTGCTTTTTCTTCCTCTTTTCTTCTTTTTCACTCTTGCAGAAACTAAAATACTAAGTAAAGTGACACCCTTACTCCCACACTCCCTCATCCTATTTTGGTTGCATTATAGGTTTGTCTTCTCTGCTGGCTTCACAGCATGCACGTGCTCTCTGTCACCTCTCGAGGTTACTTCTCCCATTAGTGTTTCCTGTGGCGGCACATGCTTCTTGCTGTTCCGAATGGCCATCTGTGAACACGGTGTTTCCCTGAGGCAGGAAGGGCACCTTCTTATCCCCATCAATCAGATGAGCGCAGGTGCTGCGTCGGGGGTACAGTGTCCCCCCTCAGGTTCTGTACTTGGACCCAGAATCATGCCACTCTGTCTTCTAGTACGTGCCCTTTCCATAGTGACATTTCATCTTAGCAAAGGCCATTGGGATACCTTCAGTATCTTTTGCCCCCGGAATGCCGAATGTCTCAGATTCTCCACCCATTTCCATCTAGTCCCATACTTTCTATTTTAAATATTTCTGTAGGTGGATTTGCATCACCTTCACTTTTAAAATTAGCACCTCTCCTAAAGGTAGAAAACCTCATTATTTGATCATTAATCAGACACTGTCAAACTTGAGACAAGTCCTAGACAAAGGCAGCCATACTGTATTGCTACTTCCACAGCTGTTCATAAGGGACACTTGAAGATAGTGGTACTTTGCTCAGAGCTAGGTGGTTCATTCTGCCTTTGCCTGTATTTAGCATAGGGGATTCGGGCAAAATCAGAATGCCTCTTTTTCCCTCAGTGTTTTTCTGTCTCTTTCCAACATTTTCTTGAGCTATAGATAAAGATTTTTATTTCAAAATACTGAAAAATATTTAGATTTTCGTAAGTTCACTTCTGCCATCCCATGTTGCTTCTTTCTCCCATTGTCTTAGTGCTTTTGTAGCCCTTGAAAACCTCCATTGGAACTCATTTGTTCAAAATATATTATACTCTGATGGTACTGTTCTTTGATAATTAAGTCAGTTGTGTTAAAACAAGAAACAATCCAATATCTTAAACCATGCAAGCCAGCATTACCACCACTTCCTACGGAATATAGCGCTCTTTGTCAATTAATCATTGAATAGGTTCCAAGTGCAACAAAATCAGGAAATTGGTTTCATTTGTCTTTAACATTAATCTTTTTCTCCTCCGGGCTCTCCTCCCCGTGGTGACCCTGCCCCACAGACACCCCTACACTTGAAGCTTCTCAGGACCTTTTCTTCTGCTCTCTCACCCCAAGGGCTAACTCTGACATCCACCATTCCCAGTTGTCAACTCCAGCATGAGAGGGAACAGTTACATTAGGCAAACGCCCCGGAAGGCTGAACAGTTATTTTCATTTTGGGTGGGATCTCACTCAGGGGAGGAGGAGCAGGGCAAACCTGCCCCAGCCTAACTCATTGCAGACTGCCCTGGAAACTCCCAGTCTTTTCAGGCTTGAGCACTGATGGCTTCTTCCTTTTCTTCTGCCCCAGAGCTTCCAGATCTTAGGTTTTCCAGAGCATTTTATAGTTCAGTTAGTCTTTTTATATATTATGCTAGAGTCCCCTTCCCCCTTGTAATTGATGTTCTGGATGCATCAGTCGGGTCACCTACATTGCTCCTATTTTTTGATAATGAAGTTTCTGACAAAGAAACTTCTTGTTGGAATGCATCATCTTCAAGCATTAGACATTTCTATACTATTGGGTAGTATCTTAATCTATGTATTGCTGCTATTTACAAACCGAAGGAAGCCTGTTTAGAGCCAAATCTGGTGTCTTGCAGTCCTGAGATTAGCAAAGATCTTGACTCTTGACATTAGGAAACTATCATGGAGAAGGAATGAGAGTGAAGGAAGGAAAAAATGGATACCTTGGGTGTGAAATAGTAGTTTCCCAAATAAGGCCATGAGATCTATGGGCTGGAGCTTACATGGTTTCAGCTTTGGTTACATGGCATCAGTTTGAATTAAAGAATCACATGGGGAAGCAAAGCTCTGTGTCACAGAACTGTGCTGCTGAGGTGTATTGTCAGTGGACAGTTACCAGGAAGTGAATTCTGGCATTCAAAACTGTTCTCATCCATGGTTTGAAAATGAAATGCAGTAAGGTGCTTATTTAGACTGTTTATTCCACACCAAAGAAAGGTAACTTTTTGGTTACCAACATTTGTCTTTTGGGTATTTGCTCTTTCCCAGCACTGTCTAATAGAACTTTCTGCAATGTAGAAATGTTTGTATCTGCACTGTTCAATACAGTAGCTACTAGCTATATGTGAACACATTGAACCCTTGAAATAAGGTTAGTGAGACTGAGAAACTAAATTTTAATTTCATGTAATGTAATTTAAAATAGCTGCATGTGACTGGAGGTTGCCGTAGTAGTGTAGCTGTAGATGTTCAGTGTGATGTTATTTTGCCGTTCTCTTGATTTCAGTCAATTGGGTTTTCATATACTTGATCTCATATGTGCATGACTGTGTGATTTTTTTTTTTTTACTTTTTTTTTAAATTTTGTTAAGTAGCCTCCACACCCAGCTTGGGGCTTGAACTCACGATCCTGAGACCAAGAGTCGCACGTTCCACTGACCAAGCTAGCCAGGCACCCCTGACTGTGTGATTTTTCAAAAAACAGTCTGAAAGAAATGTATATGGTATACTTGGTACACTGTGTTCTTTAGACCCAGTGATTTTTTTTTTTTTTTGTAACGCTCGAGCATAAATCGTTACAAAAACCCTACCTGCAGGGACGCCTGGGTGGCTCAGTCATTAAGCATCTGCCTTCGGCTCAGATCATGATCCCAGGGTTCTGGGATCGAGCCCTGCATGGGGCTCTCTGCTCCATGCGACAGGAAGCCTGCTTCTCCCTCTCCCAGTCCCCCTGCTTGTGTTCCCTCTCTCGCTGTCTCTCTGTCAAATAAATAAATAAAATCTTAAAAAAAAAACACACACACAACCCTACCTGCAGATGTGGGAAATGGTGTGGATGGTTTTCTCTGTTGCAGAGATAGCAGTTGATTAGCTGGTGAGGCAGAAGGCCATGCAGGCCCGACCTTTCAGAGGCCTGCAACTTGGCCTCCGTGGAGGTGGATTCACCATGGTAACATGTCCCAGTCTTGCCCTTTATGAAAACCATTTCACAAGCCTTCTCTGTCCTATTTGAGGTTGGTAAGATAACATAAATAATAGCATAACAACATAATAAAAACATGAAAGATGCCATAGAAGTATAGTCAGCATTATCCCAATGAGCTCAAAGATTCTCATTTCACACTGTAAAAGTGAGATGATTGACATGCATCGTGAGCATTGCTAAAATATGCCAGCAACGTCAAGGAAAGTTAAAAATTATTACCTATAAATTGCTTTTAAACAGGTGTGTTCCACAGTACAATGAGTGGCATTTCTAAAGCATTGATTAATATTCATTTGAAAACTGTTAATACGTGGGAGAAGGAACTATCTCTTAGATTACCTTCTCCTCTGCCAAAATGGTCTTTTAGGTACTGTAGCTTTTTCAGTATAACTTTATTTTTAAGCATGAATCTGGAGTATGAAATAGTTTAATTAAAAATATATAAATTGACAAGAATATCAGTATATTCAGCCTTCTGACAACTGACCTGCACAGTGAATGCAGCAATAACTGGTCTCATTAGGAGTCTTGACAATGATGGGGCGGCCTGAAGAAATCATTCCCCAACCCCCTGCTCCTATGAAATATAGATAAAATGTATTCTAGTTTCTTGGGGGAAGAGGGTTCAATAATGTTTTATACTTATGGAGCGGCCTGAAGAAATCATCCCCAACCCCCTCCTCCTATGAAATATAGATAAAATGTATTCTAGTTTCTTCGGGGAAGAGGGTTCAATAATGTTTTATACTTACTCATCTCAAGAAGCCCTAGTCAGGCACCTCTCATTATAAGCTGTGATGCATCACGGATAAAGTAAAGCATATTACTAAGTTGTCTGCATTTTCCAGAAAGAGGACCCTTTTCAAGTCTGAAGTGAAATCCTGGTGCACTTCGGGAATTTGTAAGACGTGACTTGATGTATATGTGCGGATATGTGTGGGTGCATGCTGAGAGTATGCTTTGCATTTTAGAAGTGGGGTCGGGGGAGAACTAATTATCAGGCTTGGTGCATTCAAGACTTAACTTTTGTTTTCTTCAGATTGCTGCCATAAACGTTTGTGTTTAACAAGAAGAGTTTGGCCATCTTCTTCCTTTTACCTTATTTTGCTCTGGCAAAAAATTACCAGAATAACCAAAAACTTGAAAATTGTACGTCTCGTTTGCGTTCTGCATTTGGTGCTGGACTGTTAAATCAGGTTTAAGGAATCTTTTGTTGAGGTCATTGCTTCAAAGAAAATTGTGTTGTAAAAGCTAATCAAGCTAGCCAAGTTTTTAAGTAATACTATATAGTTTTTAAAACTTGAGCTTTTCTAAATGTTACATTTGTGTAGCGCTTTGCAACCTGTGCAGAAGCTATGAGCTGGCAGCAGATCTATCCCCCAGGTGGGTTTGAAGAGAAAGGTCAAGAAAAACCCAGCAGCTGGGGGGTATACCATCTCACAAGAGCAGAAGTACTCATCTCAGCTACAGCTAGTGATTGCTAAGTGGATCCAGTGTTAGGCAGTATGAATTTTTAAAGAAAAGGTAGAAATCTAGATTATTTTTTTGTGAGGAATCTCCCAGCTTTACTAACTGGCTCAAATATCTTTAAAGCACCATACAAGGCCCAAAAGAACATCTGTGATCCAGGAGATGGTATTCATAGCTTTGATTTTTATTTTCTGTCTTATTGAAGATTTTGTAATTAATAAACTGTTATAGAACTAAAAGAACCATGCCATTTCACAATATATATGACCAATCTTGTATTCTTTTGAATGTCATTTAGGTTTCTGACAATGATCAGTCCTCTCCTCCCTAAAGTGTTGAGTAGGCACATTGCATTTGGAGGTTTGGGGGCACTCTGTGGGGCAAGTATGCCCCAGCTCTCCCCATTGGATCGCAGTAACCTACTGCTGTGGATCTAGACTGGATTAGACATATAGGATCCAGGTTGGGACTGCCTATGACCCCATTCTGATGAGACCTCCATGCTTGAGATGCGGTGAAGGAAATAGTTGCATGAAATAACATGCTCTTTGGGGGTGAGAGAATCAAACAGAACTAAGGAAGAATCCTGGGAAAGCCTAGCAGCTGGGGGTCCTTAGACATCCCAAAGATGGTAGAAGTAAAGGGAAGGATGGCATCTCTTAAGCAACACTGAAACAAACAACAAAAAGCGAAACAACAAAACATTGTCTAATGGTACTTAAGCCAAAGAGGCGGCCCTCACCGAGTCAGAGTCAGCTAGCGTAGATAGTAGGAACTTAATAAATGTTTGTTGGATTGAATTTTTCTCTTCATGGAAGAATAACAACTGCTATTTATTAAATCACTAGCACTTCACTAAGCACTTGCTATGTTTTTCTGATCCTACAACAACCATGCAAAGGCAGATATTCTCCCCAGTTTCCATTTGAGGGGACAGAGGCTCAGAGAGGGTAAGTAACTTGTCTCGGGACATGTAGCCCCGAAGTCTGAAGGTCTCTGATTCTAGAGCGGTGCTGATTAGAGAAGAGGCTGGTGAAGGAAGCTACCAGCCTCCCATCCTGTTTTCTAGGAAATGGGCAGACCACGTGGTAGCATTGAAGTTGGGTTCATGGGGACATGTTAGCGTTCGGATCTGCATGTCTGACCTTGCCATAAGTACAGCATTGATTGAGCATTGCGTGTTGACTGCATGCTTATACATTTTTTTCATTGCATGTTCAGAAAAGTTGATTTCATGACCAAGAGTTGTTTTGGTAAGCGAAAAAACATTTGACTAGGCCATCATCCACATCAAAAAATAGTCTTTAGTTGTTGTGTTGTAATGGAAAGAATTTTTTAACCAGTTCCCTTTGTCACTGTAGTTTTAAAAAAAAATCTATGTGGATGCACATTTTTCTCTCCTTTAAATGGGAAAAAATGTTAATATTTCTTTATAATGTAACTCACATTTTCCATAAAGGAATAGTATTTTCTGGTTTGTTTACTGTATACCCTGTCAAGGATCTTTAATAAATGCTTAATCATGAAGGGCACTTTACACATGAATTGTCATGTGAATAAGGCTAATACTGATTCAAACTTTTTTTTAAACCACATGTCAATATTTATTACATTTCAATTTTTTTTCTTATCAAGGATGAAATTCCTCTTAAGTAGATAACTAAAATGAGTTCTATCTTTGTTCAAAAACTTAATAAAGTTATGGAAAGGACCAGGGTTATAAAATTGTCCTAATCTCCAGCCCAAGCCCTCAGCTGATGTCACCAATCAGGCACCAGCCCTGTGACCCTCCGCCTCACTCTCACTGGGGAGCTGCCCTCCTCATCCAAGGCTGTTCCAACCAAGTCAGAGAACATGCAGGCTTGGACTGCAGACAGGTCAACATTTATTCGTTCTTATTCCCTCAACAAATATGTATTCAGTATCTTCTATGCTTCAGCCGTTGCACGAAGCACTAGGATACACGAGAGAAGGAAAGTCATGGGTGCCGTCCTCACGGTGCTTCCGGCATAGTCCAGGAGCAGAATTGAGCAGACAGCAGTACCCTAGAGTGGTATTTATTAAATCACTAGCACTTCACTAAGCACTTGCTATGTTTTTCTGATAGAGTGGGATAGCTGGTGAGGCAGAGGAAGGACAGGGGGCTGCTGGGACCACGTGGTCACTTCAGCTGTTCATTATCCCTGGCCCAGTTGCTTCTCCTCATCGGGTAGCCTTGGGGACTCGGGGAATATATACACAGCGCTTAGTATAGCGCCTCTTACTTAGGAAGTGCTCAATAAATGTTACCTACATATTCTGTATAATGTAATCTAATCTTATCAGAAAATTTCAGTGACAAAGTTCTGTGCAGCTGTTTTGAATTCTTTTCCATGTCCTGTGGTTCAAAATAGACATAACTGACTTTTCACATAGAAATGAATGTTTTTTATACTTATTAAAATAGTTTCACAGTTAGCTGGTAAAAATTTATACATAATTACTTTGATCATACTTGAGGAATAATTAGCCCTGCAAATGGGAGTTATCATTATCTTAATCATCATCATTATCCTAATCTAAAGCATTTATTAAAAATTAGATTTTGGGGGTGCCTGGGTGGCTCTGTCAGTTAGCATCCAACTCTTGGTTTCAGCTCAGGTCATGATCTCAGGGTCGTGAGCTTGAGCCTTGAGTCGTGCTCTGTGCTCAGCTAGGAGTCGGCTTGAGATTCTTCCTCTCTCCCTCCCCCGCCCTGTGCACACATGCACGCACACTCTCTTTCTCTCTCTCAAAAATCTTTAAAAAAAATTAAATTTGCCTTTTAATTAAAGCTAACCTCTCTTCAAAGCAAGTTTGTAGACCTGCCTTCAGGGTATTTACCATTTAAGATAATATCAGTTGAGAGGCAGCATTAAATCTATTATTCCTTCACAAGTTACCATCTCACAGTGTGCTCTTATTTATATGCTTTATTGTAAATGTTCTTATATCTTTTTGTGGTATATAGCCTGCCTCTTCCAGCAGATTTGGAGGCTTCATATAAGAAACAGGATACCTAGAAACTAAATGATAGTTGTATTTGCTCCTAATTACGCCCCCAGAAAAGTACAAAAACTCTCAGATTCCCTTCACTCAGATTCCCCACCTATTGGCATTTTACTGCATTTGTTCTATCACCTTTTCTTCTGTATTTATATACCCATTATCATCCAGCCTTTTCTGAACCTTGAAAGCAAGCTGTACTTGCTGTCCTGGCACCCCTAAATTCTCAAGTTCATGTTGCAAACATTCTCCATCACCTGCAGTGGAAGTAATGACTTCCTGTGACCTCCCAATCAAGAAGCCAACACTGACACAACACTGCTGCCCCCCTGCAGGCCCCATTCAGATCTCACTAGCTACCCAAACACTTTTTTTTTTCCCATTCTGGAATGGCAGACATTTACTAAGTATTTCTGTGCTCCAGGTATTGTGTAAGCAGTAGGATACTCAGGGAAAGGAGAAACGTGTTGCTATGGTATTCCTGCCACATACATGTTACATTTAGTTGTCAGATCTCTTAAGACACATCAGTCTGGGAGAGCTTGTTAGTCTTGCTCTGTCTCTAATGTCCTTGACAGTTTTAGAGTACAGGCCTTAATTTCTGTAGGGTGACCCTCGACCCACATCCATCCAGTGTTCCCCCATAACCAGTTTACGTCACGTAGAATGCTACAGAAATGGTGCCATGCTCTTCTCAGCACATGTGAGGTGGCAGTGCCATGACTACCCAGTGTTGCTGACCCCAACCACCTACTCCTGTTGATGTCTGCCAACTGTCGCCACCTTCAAGTCACCGTCTTCCCATTTTTATTGATTAGTATTTTGCGGGAATGACTCCCACCTGTGTCAGCCACCTCTGGTGGTTACCAGATGATGATCCTCTATTTCTGTTACCTCCTTTACATATATTAGGTGGCTTCCTACTAGAAGGAATCACTTTCCTTTTCTCCCATTTATTTATCATTTATTTATTTCATTTATATCAGTTTAGACTCATGAGTTCCTATGCAATTCAGTGGATTGTAATCTGTTATTTACTTTGATGCTAAAAATGTGATTTTGCCAGGGGGAACACTTTCTCCTTGTCCTTTTGATTTGTCTCCCTCATTCATTGAGCATTCCCCTACTTTCTGACAAAAAAGATTTCCAGACTTACCTTGAACTTCCCAACCCCAGCCCTGGAATCAGCCATTTTGCCAAGGAGCTCTGGTTCCTTTTAGTGGGAGATGGTATTTAGGAACCAAGATCTGGGTAGCTGAGGTGCTTCACACTACTGGGGTGTTAATGCTTCTAGGTCCTCTCCATGGAGAAAGCTAGGAGATACATGCATATACACACACTCACGGTACATACATATATACTCATACCCATGTACAGCTAAAAGTATATAGCACTGTGTTGGTGTGTCTATACGTATGTTTAATTATGAGTTCTTACGGATTCCTCCAGTTATAATCCAACCACCTTACTGTTCTTTCTGGCATCCTCCTTCCATGTTTGTAAATACCTCTTCAACACTAAGAAGCCTTTTTTTTTTTTTTTAGCATATTGATTTCTTTGCTCAGTTTACTCACTCAGTGTAAATGATTTCCCAACCACACTCATCATCTCTTCTACCCATCACCTCTTACCTCCGTATCCTTGGATGCCCAGCCTCTGGTTGACCTGTCTGCAGCCCCCCAACCTTCCCTCTTCTGTCCATTCCCTTGGCCTGTAGGCCCACTGGTCTTCATGTCCATGTGGCTCCCTATCCCTCACCACCTTGAGCTTTCAGCCCCCCTGTGACTCCTCCATGAGGGGAAGGGAAAGAGACACTTAGGTGAATTTTAATGCCTATCCAGAGACAAATTTGAAATGATTGGGATGATTACTTCTCTGGCTTGTCCCATAAGGTATTGCGTTCTTTTTTCCATTTTCTTTTTTATCTTTGTTTTTATGAACTTGTTTTCATTTTGAATTCAGATCATATTTTATAGTTTTATTCCTGCAGAGCAGAGAAAGAAAAGAGAAACAAGCTCTTGAGATAGATTTTAGGGTCTTGGCAATAAGTTAAACCCAGGAGGTAAAATGGGGCTAAAACAAAAAAGCAGTGAAGATTATTAGCAAAGCAAGGCTCAGGGAAGAAGATTCACACTAACTGTAGGGAATTCATTAGGGTTTGTTTCAGGTTCTTATGTTGGTTTCCATCTCAAGTCAGTTGATGCGTGACTAAGTTCATTTCATGGGTATATTCAGGATATCTCTGGACAGCAGTGAGCCTATTCCACTCAGTTCCTTCAGTGTCTCCCCTTCAGAGGTGGGCCACATTTTTTGGAGAACTTAATAGCTTTCTTGATAGAGGAGATTGTCACATTTACCTTATCTGTTCTTGGCTCCTATACATGGGTTCCTTTGAAGTTTTCTTGGTTTTATAAGAGAGGTGTTCTCCCCATAACAGTAGGGGTGGGTGGGTGTGCACTGTTCAGAGTTTAGGGGCACAGACCTGAGTTCAATTTCTGTAAGCCTCCCTTGCCTCATTTGTAAAATGGAGATTTAACGAAGTAATAGATGTAAAAACATGCTTGGTATACAGTAAGAGTTCAGTAACTATTGAGTATAATTATTATTTTTACTGCTATTGTCACCAAAATTATTAAAAAGGGATTATTCAGGGGTGCCTGGGTGGCTCAGCTGGTTAAGCATCTTCCTTCAGCTCAGGTCATGATCTCAAAGTCATGGGCTCGAGCCCCGCATCGGCCTCCCTGCTCAGCAGGGAGTCTGCTTGTCCCTCTCCCTCAGCCCTTTACCCCTCCTCATGCTCTCTCTTGCTCAAATAAATAATTTTTTAAAAAAGAATTATTAAAAAAAAAACAATTAAAAATGGTCCAAAGACTTGACTAGACATTAGTCAAGAGAAGATACACAAATGACCAAATAAGCACATGAAAAGATGCTCAACATCAATAACCATAAGGGACTGTGTTTCAAAGGCACAGTGAGATGCCACTTCATACTAGGATGATTGCAATCATAAAAAAAAAAAAAAAAAAGGAAAGAAAGAAAATGACCAGTGTTGATGAAGATGGGAAGAATTAGAACCCTTGTGCACTGTTGCTGGGAGTGTAAAATGGTGTAGCCACTGTGGAAAGTTCAGCAATTCCTCAAAAAGTTAAATACAGAATTACCATTATGACCCAGAAATTCCACTCCTAGATACATGCGCAAAAGAACAAAAGGCAAGGTACTCTGATGTACACCCATGTTCACAGCAACATTATTCACAATAGCCAAAAAGTGGAAACAACCCAAATGTCCATCAGCAATTGAATGAATAAGTAAAATATAATGTACACAAACAATGGAATGTTACTCAGCTTTTAAAAGGGAAGAAATTCTGTGGGGCGCCTGGGTGGCTCAGTTGGTTAAACATCCAACTCTTGATTTTAACTCAGTCATGATCTCGGGGTCATGAGATGGAGCCCTGTGTTGGCCTCTGTGCTGGGCGTGGAGCCTGCTTAAGACTCTCACTCTTCCTCTGCCCCTCCCCGCCCCATGCTCACTCTGTCTCTGTCCCCCTCTCTAAAAAAAGGATGAATAAATAAAAGTAAAGAAGTTCTGGTACATACTACAACATGGATGAACCTTGAAGGTATTATGTTAAATAAGCCACACACAGGACACATAATATTGTATGATTCCCCTTAAATGAGGTACCTAGAATAAGCAAATTCTTAAAGACAGAAAGTAGACTAGTGGTTACCAGGGCCTAGAGGGGGGAAAAGGG
Organism: Callorhinus ursinus; assembly: GCF_003265705.2. Lineage (NCBI taxonomy): Eukaryota > Metazoa > Chordata > Mammalia > Carnivora > Otariidae > Callorhinus > Callorhinus ursinus. The sequence goes on along the minus strand of NW_027397063.1, from coordinate 59,175,280 downwards.
GTTCTTACTGGGTACACTGTTTGGGATGATGAAAAGTTCTTGAGATGGATAGTGGTGATGGTCGTATAACATGGTAAGTGTACTTAATGCCACTGAATTATATACTCTAAAATGGTTTTAAAGTAGTAAATTTTATGTGTATTTTACCACAGACGAAAAAAAGAGATTGCTGAGGTTTTAAGATGGTGTAACATGAAAAACATGCGTATGTGTACTTCCCTTTTTCATAGTGTCCATTGGTTATAGATGTATTTATCCCCTCCCCTGACACACACAGTCTGTCAAAAGAAGGCTGAAGAATGACATTTGTAGAGATAAACAAGTCATAGGAAGGGAAAGTTGGGAGGGCGGCAGTCAAATGAACCTAGAACAGGGGTTGGCCTGTGGGCCAAACCTAGCCTATAATTTGTAATGGTTTTTACATTTTAAAGGGTGTAAAAAACAACAAAGATGAATACATGACAAAGATTACATGTGACAGCAAAGCCTAAAAGATTTGTTATTTAGTCTCTTATAGAAAAAGTTTGCCAACACCTGGTTGGAAACATTGCTGTGGGCTGAATTGTGTACCCCCCGCAAATTCGTGTCTTGAAGCTCTAACCCCCAGTGTTGTGGTATTTGGAGATGGGGACTGTGGGAGGTACTTAGATTTAGATGAGGTCATGAGGGTGGGGTCCTCACGAGGAGATTGGTGCCCCTAGAAGAAGAGACCCCAGAGAGCTCTCCCCTCCCGTCCTGCCCTGTGAGAACACGGTGATAAGGCACCAGCTACAAACCAGGAAGACACCCCTCAACCAGAAACCAATCATGTTGGCACCTTGATCTTGGACTTCCAGCCTCTAGAACTGTGAGAAAACACATTTCTGTTGTTTAAGCCGCCTGTCTGTGGTATTTTATTACGGCAGCCTGAGCAGACTTAAGACAAACATACTCTTCAGAGTTCTGCCAAGAACAGACTCTACTCCTCGCCTCTTAAATTTTACCAAAATCTCCTCTCTTCACAAATGAAGGGGATATTAAGAAGAGGAAAGAACACTTACCATAAGGCATGATAAGGGTATTTCTTTGAAATAACCAGAGTGGTAAGCAGTGGGTTCCAAGATGCTCAGAAGAATAGGGGTTCTGCAATAGTGATTTTCTTTGTGGCACCATCTGTTTTTCTTTGAATGTAATAAAAATGACAGCTTTTCATGTACTGATACTCCCTGAGCCTTTTAAAGTCAAACATATGATGCTATTTTTGTGTAAAGGTTTTTCTCTTGCACCCATTTGTTTCTCCAGCTTGAATTGCTATGTAAACTCCCTTGGCTAAATTACACAAGCTGCCCACACCCAGCGCCGCCTCCCTCGCTATAGAGCCGGGGACGGAAACCTGCCTTCTGTAGCATGGAGGGTCCAGTACGCATCTCATTGACTGCATCGGGCAGAGGAAGGTTTCCTGACGGGCAGAGCTGCCCCACGCGCACTCCCTGGTTGGGGCCATGATTGTGAAGATGCAGCTTTGAAACATGGCTTCAGGACAGTTTTGGCAGCCAACCCTTTGTCCCCCTCTTTTCTTTTGTAAACCTTGATAATCCTCCTTTATCTCCCTCCCCCCACCTTTTGCCCCAGATGCCCCCTTTTCTCTTAAAAGGCAATAATTTAAAGTAAACACCGAGGGGCCTGGCTGGCTCTGTTGAGAGAGTGTGCAACTGTTGATCTCGGGGTCATGAGGTCATGACTTCAAGCCCCTGTTGGGCATAGAGATTACTTCAAAAAATTTAAATAAACATATTCTTTTTAAAAAAACAACTTTATGAAGGTATGATTTAAATACCATCAAATTCACCATTTTAGGTGTACAATTCAATGCTTTTTAGTAAATTTACCAAATTGTGTAACCGTAACCATAATCCGGTTTTAGAGCATTTCCGTCACCTCACTGTGATCCTCATGCCCTTTAAAAGTTCATTCCTGGGGCGCCTGGGTGGCTCGGTCATTAAACATCTGCCTTTGGCTCAGGTCATGATCCCAGGGTCCTGGGATCGAGCCCCACATCAGGCTCCCTGCTCGGCGTTCTGGAAGCCTGCTTCTCCCTCTCCCACTCCCCCTGCTTGTGTTCCTTCTCTCACTGTGTCTCTCTCTGTCAAATAAATAAAATCTTCTTTAAAAAAAAATAAAAATAAAAAATAAAAGTTCATTCCCATTCCCAGCCCCTGGCAACCAATAATCTACTTTCTGTCACTAGATTTGCCTTTTCTGGATGTTTCATATAAATGAAATCTTTTGCAGTTGGCATCTTTCAGTCAGCATCACGTTTTTGAAGTTCGTCTATGTTGTAGCAGGTATCAGTATTTCTTTCCTTTGTGTGGCCAAATAATATTCCATTGTATGGATTATGTCACATTTTTATCCATTTACCAGTTGCTGGACATTTGGGTGGTTTTTACTTTTCAGCTGTTCTGGGTAATGCTGTGTGATCGTTTGCCGGCACATCTTTGTGCAGGCATATTAAACCTCTTATTCTTGATAATAAAATTCTGTTTCTAGTTCCTAATTCAAAATGTAGCTGGGTTGAACTTTTTTTTTTTAAGATTTTATTTATCCATTTGAGAGAGAGAGAGCACTCGCACGTGAGCGGGAGAAGGGCAGAGGGAGAGGGAGAAACAGGCTCCCTGCTGCCCACTGAGCAGGGAGCTGGAGCAGGAAGCCCCATGTGGGCTCAATCCCAGGACCCTGAGATCATGACCTGAGCTAAACACTTAACCGACTGAGCCACCCGGGCACCCCTGGGTTGAGCTTTTTATAATCCTAGGCCTTAGCCCCTCCAAAAACCCCTCCAAAGCTAAACTGGCTGGTTTTTCTTTCTTTTTTTAAAGCCTCACTGGTCCTTTTTCTCTGAATCACTGGCTTTTGATAGAAAGGAGGCTCCCCACTTGTTAGAAAAATGTTCTCAACTCCTGCTTTCAAAAAAAAGAAAGAAAATAGAAGGTGTCATTCAAGTTAAGGGGCACAGACTCTGCACATGCCTTGTGTGCAGACCTGTGTCAGGGGCCAAGAAAGCCAACTGAGAGGAGCCCAGGAGCCCTGAAGACCTTACAGTCAGGGAGTAAAAAGCCAGGGAACTAAGCCTGTGGTATACCCTCAGCAGGCAATAACGAAGGGAGGTCTTAAAGTTATTCTCTCTTCTCTCACCTTCTTTGATAAAGGAAAATTATTTTTAAGAAGTGCTATTTAAAGTCTCTACCCGTTTTTTTTTCCAACAAAAAAAATTTCCACTTATGCAAGGAAGTTCGTCTTAGCCAGAGTTTCATGCCTTTCCCATGTACAGGTTATATGCACACCCCTCTCCAAAGAACAGCAGCAGGAAGCCCTCAGCAGCCACTGTCCAGGGCAGCCTTCCACCCTTCATAGCGCTTTCTCCTCAGCAGTCTCAGTTTGGCTGTGTCCAGGGTCTGGGAGCACACAATTTCATGCAGCGGCCTATTAGTCATCTGATGTGTTACACAGTTCTTATTTGAAACCAGATATTTTACTCCTGTTGAGTCTGCACTTAGTCTTGTGTCTGTTTGCCTCTTGCACACAACATTTCATTTACATATTTTGAAGTAGTTAACCCTCTCCTTTTCCAAAGTAAGCTTGCTAGTTCAGGGGTTCTTATAACCTACTTCGATCCCTGGGTGGGATCTAATCCTTTGGAATGGAATCATTGGGATGAGACTGTTAATGTAGCCAAATACTGGTTGGTTGCTTGGTTGGTCGGTCAGTTGGTTGGTCGGTCGTTTGAACAACCACCTGCACCCTGTTGGCACGCATGAAGCTTGTAGTTCACCAAAAACTCATCTCTTGGATTCATAAGCTGGGTCTTCCCCATTCTGTACTGGAGTCATTTTGTTGTTGCTGAAGCATGTATAATTTACAGTTAACCTTGTTAAATTTTATCTTACTGGGGTTTTTTTTGTTGTGGTAAAACATAGATAACAAAATTTACCATTTTAACCGTTTTTAAGTGTATGGTTCGGGTGCAGTAAGTACATTCCCATGGTTGTATAATCATCACCACCATCTGTCTCCAGAACATTTTTCATCTTCCCAAACCAAAACTCTATACCCATTAAACATTATTCCCTATTTCCTCCCACCCCTAGCCCTTGGCAACCTTCTGCTTCTACTTTCTGTCTCCCTGAATTTGACTACTCTGGGTACCATATGAGTGAGATCATATAGTATTTGTCCTTTTGTGACTGGCTTATTTCACTTAGCAAATTGTATTCAAGGTTCATCCATGTTGTAGCATGTGTCAGAATTTTTAAGACTCATATTCCATTGCATGTATATACCACATTTTGTTTATGGATTCAACTGTTGATGAGCATTTAGGCTGTTTCCACCTTTAGGCTGTTGTGAATAATGCTTCTGTGAACACAGGTCTACAAATATTTGTTTGAGTCTCATTGATCTTATTAGCTTCAGCTCATTACATTCTGCCCCTGTTTTGTGTCATTGGACAATTGTCTGCAAATCAGATAAGCTTGATCTCCAACTTTTACCCAAGTCCCTTGTTTTTGTTGTTGTTGTTTATTTAAGTAAGCTCCACGCCCAGCGTGGAACCCAGTGTGGGGCTTGAACTCATGACCCTAAGATCAAGACCTGAGCTGAGATCAAGAGTTGGATGTTTAACTGACTGAGCCATCCAGACGCCCCTTCCCAAGTCCCTTCTTTATAACAGTGTTGTATTTCCTATTGATCTGAAGATATCATTTTCATAAAATGGCCATTTCCCCCATTCTTTCTTTTTAAAATTATAACATGGTCTTCACAGCTGGGCTCTGGGAGCAGCTGCTTTCACAGATTCAGCCTGAGTCTAAGCTTGCTTTTGGATCAAGTCTAACATGGGTATGGGGGGAAATGAGTCAGATTAGGCTGGATCAAAGTGCAAGGTTTGAGGGGGGTTTGTTGTCTTTCTGAAGGCCACTTAAGACTACACAGAAACTAATATCAGGTATCAAAGGCAGGAACTTAATCTTGGGGTGACCTGATGCGAATTGAATTTGTTTGCTCCACAAACATTTATTGAGCTCCTACTTGTGAAATCCACAAAGTACTTTTGGGAATCAGAAGATGAATAAAACACGGTCCCTGCTTTCAAGGTGATTAGAATGCAAACTATCGGAAGAACTTTCTTTTGCAACCCAGAGATCTTTAAGCAAGGCTTCATCCCATAGCTGTAAAATATACCTCCTTAAGATGAAGAGGATTACAAAATACATCAAAAAGCAAAATGTGCTCTGAAATTATGTTTTAGTATAGCTGTGTTTTAAGCAAGGATTTGGGGACAGGCTGAAAAATGGAACAAAAGCTTCAGAGGTATTTAGGTTTCACTTTGGCTAATATAAGAGCACCAGGAAAACAAAAAGTACTCTTGCTCTTGACAATGTAAAATTCTTATTATTTTTAGGAATTAGTAACTATGCATTTATGAAATTCCTTGTCAGAGCAATTTAGTTAATAGGTATGTAAATGACTAGTTATTTTATTGTGTAGGTGGATCGCTCCATGTACACTTTCTGAGGAAGAATATAAGTGCTAAAAACTATTCACATTGCAAATGCAAAGAAGAAAAGTTAAAAGTTAGAATGCTGTACCTTTGTTGTATTAGGCATTAGGAATGAGACAGAGAAGATCCATCTTGTCAAAATCTGTTCAGTTCACTCAGTGGAATTTCTTAGTCACATCCAGCTCTAACTGCCTATTTTGGATACAAGAAAACGTGAGTGAATTGGGTGCAAGGTAGTTTCTTGTTACTGGTCTTCAAGCCTGGGCGCAGGATCATTATAGACCTGGCTGGGGGGCTGGGGGGGGGGCACTGAAAGCAAATGCCAGGGCAGCAGAGATACATTTCCATGCGAGATTTGCAGTCCAAGGCATCTAGTGAGAACGGCCCCCAAAAACCACGGGGGTGGGGGCTGTTTTAAAGGTCACTGCATTTTCAGCATGAAAGTAATTCAGAGGAAGTTGGAAATTCCAGAGCCCTTCTGGCTTTAGCCACCCCCTGTGGTCAGCATGGAAGCTTTTATCATTTTTGAGTTAAACCAGGCTACATCTGGGGGAAGAAGTCACCATTGGGAGAGAGTAAATGGGCCCTGCCTTTCAGATGGTCTCTGGCTCTTCTTTCCTCACTTGAATTCATCCTGCCCAGTGAATGAGCCTCATCTTCAGTTGTGTTTCAATCACTACATTCCTCTTCTTTGAAATTTCCGCAGATTCTTAGTTGTCATGCAGATCCAATTAAAATGCTTATTAATGGACAGACCCCAGGCTTTCCACCGATTCGCCCTTCGACCTTCTTACCTAAGTAGTCTTGGCTCCCACTACCATCAGTCCACCTTCTCCACAGGGGGCCCACAGACAAAACACTCATCTGTGTTTTTTCCTGTGGCCTATAGCTCATGGAATTCCTGTTTCTGCCTCTCTTACTCATCAGGAAGCTGAGTTCTTCTCACTTGCCCCTAATCACCTGGCTCTACACAATTGTTGTCATAGGCATGTGTTCCTGGACGTGGCAAGTGCTTAACGTCCTGTAGCACTGATGACCAGACCAGGGCTGTGTCCGCTTGCTCAACCGCCCGGCTCTGCCAGGGAGCACGGGGCTGGCGCTGCACACTGAGAGTGCTTCTTTGTTAAAATGTTTTATGTGTTTTATGTGTTTGCTTTTGCTCTTGTTTTCCTTTTCCTTCAGGTGCAGAGTGAAGACAGTGTCCTCCTGTTTGTTATTGCCTGGACAATCACAGAAATTATCCGTTACTCCTTTTATACTTTCAGTCTATTAAACCATCTGCCTTACCTCATCAAGTGGGCCAGGTAAAGTACATGGGATGAAGATTAACTTTTGAAATGACCCATCACTGTATTTGTCCTTTATTGCTAAATATTGCCTCCAAACTCCTAAAAATAAAGTTGTACAATGTCAACTGTATTTTAATTTTTTTTCTTTAATTGTATGAGACAAAAGAGTTGGGATTGGTGATATGAGACTGGTCTGTGGATTTCGTCAGGATAAGGGATGCCACTTAACTTTGATTAATAGAAACACTTTTAAGTTTGATATACTTGTTATTTTTATTGGATCGATTATTTTCATTTAAATTATTCAATAGAGATTTGATGTAACATCCCTTTTTTGTTCCTATCAAATTTTACTGATGAGCTCCTGCCATTATGCTTTTTGGACCAAGTCCAGTTCTCCTAGTCTCAATTTTGCCAACAAGCTATGACTTCATTTTTAATTAACCAACATTACGTGCAGTTTTATCTTGTTAGCAATTTTATTTTGCTTTGATAAGTTTTACCAGTAATATTTGTTATGAATTGGGGAAAAGGCTGACAGTTCATCTGTTTATCCGAACTAATTCATGAGATGGTTACGAGCAGTTTTCTGAGTTGGAGAGGATTATGGAGAGTGACAAAGCAAAAGGATCAAAATTGTCCTTGGGACCCAAGTGCCTCATTTCCTAGAAGGAAAATGGTGGTTCCTAGACAACTTATGAGTTTAATGATTAAATTAGAGACATAAACCAATTGTTTCCAACATTTCAAGTGTGCAAACTCCTTTCTTTTTTTTCCCGTTACACAGTTTTATTAGGAAAAGGGAAGAGTGGGAAGAGATGGCAGTTCCTGACTCACCAGGCTGGGCAGGCATTGTGGGAACTGTCTGCTCTGTTACAGGGAGAGTTGGCTGGCCAAGCCCTCATCTCGATGGTTCGTTTGTCCACGGCTGTGCGTGGCCTACGGAAGAATCTTCCCGTTCCACCGTCCTCTTTAGCATAGCTGAAGTTGGCAGCAGGGAACACCGCAAACACAGCTTCCGCTCTTTGTCACTGATTTCTCAGCACAACTTCTGCACCTGGAATTTTGCTCGCTGTCAGCCACAGCCAGAGCTTCTTTAAAATTTGAGTGGCTGGTTTCTTTAGCACTACTTACCCCTCAGAATGATTTCCAGTTAGTTCCATAGGATGAACTTCTCTCTGAATTCTTTTTGAAACATAGAGAACTCCTTTTTGAAGTGAAAAAAATGGTGTGGATTCTTCTGTGTGATAATCATTGTAGGGGTTTTTTATTATTGAAAAATTACACAATTACCAAAAGCTATTGTGAATTTTTTAAGGTTTTTAAAATTGGCATATATTTCATTTTTCACGATGATAATGTATAGACATTTGACTAATAGCAGTATAAGCACACCAGCTGTGCTATTCTTTTCAGCCCACAGACCAGACTTGTGGTGTGCTTTGAGGGGATTCCTAGACACGTGCTCCAACACCTCCCCCACCAACTCCCTGCAAACCCCCCAGCTCTACTCCCACCCCTGCCACAGGGCAGGACCCTTCTATAAACCGTGACTCGGCGCCCCTACTTTACTAATGATTGGCATCATCTGTATTATTTTAGGGAGTTGTATTGAATGTTGTTTATTTAGTTGGACCAAATTTTGAGGCCAACCAAACCCATTTATTTTAGAACATTCAGAGACATACCTGCTATAGGCCCTTTTCAAAAACTGGCTTGTAAAACCTGAATTTAAACAGTGGGTAAACAGGGGCGTCTGGCTGGCTCAGTAGAGCATGCGACTCTTGATCTCAGGGTCATGAGTTCAAGCCCTGCATTGGACATGGAACCTACTTTAAAAAGAAACAAACAAACAAATAGTGGGTAAGTAGGAAAATGTAGAAATCATAGCTTCCTGAAAGACCAGTACTGATTAGAGGGGTGGGAATGTATCTTTCTACTCATGCTGGCTTCAAGCCTCAGTCATGAATATTTTGTTTTGTTTTAGGTACACACTTTTCATTGTGCTGTACCCAATGGGAGTGTCGGGAGAACTGCTCACAATATATGCTGCTTTGCCCTTCGTCCGACAGGCTGGCCTGTACTCTATCAGTCTACCTAACAAATACAATTTCTCCTTTGACTATTATGCATTCCTAATTCTGATAATGATCTCCTACATTCCAAGTAAGTAAACAGTTCGTATATTTATTTATGTTTTTAAAATTGGCTCTACAATAATTAGAGTCAAATGCCTTTGGATGTTTTTATACCATATCAAGTAAATGTAAATTTAATTTATTAGGAACGCTTTGGTTTTTATTGAATGCTGACTGTCAGAGGGAATTTTTTCTAGTAGTAATTGAATAAAGATGAACCCTTCTCAATACAGCTGCCAAAACGCAGCCCTTCTCAGTGTGTGGGTTTGAAACACTGAATAGCAGGAAAGGTGAACTACCTATTGGGGGAATGTGTACCCCTTACAATGATTATCACACAGAAGAATCCACACCATTTTTTTCACTTCAAAAAGGAGTTCTCTATGTTTCAAAAAGAATTCAGAGAGAAGTTCATCCTATGGAACTAACTGGAAGTCATTCTGAGGGGTAAGTAGTGCTAAAGAAACCAGCCACTCAAATTTTAAAGAAGCTCTGGCTGTTTGTGGCTGACGGCGAGCAAAATTCCAGGTGCAGAAGTTGTGCTGAGAAATCAGTGACAAAGAGCGAAAGCTGTGTGCAGAACAAAAAAGGCCATTAAAGACCTTACCTTGACTTTTTCTGTCTCTGGAGAACTGCTTGTTATGGTATTTGGAAAACATTGTAAAGAGGTATTTGCATTTTCATTATATCAAAATAGACACTTCATTTATAAGGAATCAGCAGCTAACTAGAAACAAATTAAATAAAAATAGATTTATTTTTTTCTATATTTCTTATTTTCTTGTTTGGATATAAGCACTAAAATCATCTGAACAGGACATAATGTTCTCTTCAGAACAGTTTCCAGTTATTTTAATAGTACTGCTAAAGGTTTAAATACGGATAATCAAAAGTGCCTATCAGCGTACTCAGTATCAAAGAGAAATGGCCATGTTTGAGGCTTCTGTGAAGTGAGTCCTATTTGCTGAGGAAGAGTTGTTTAGTCCTTTTCTCAAATTCTAATATTCACTTAAAATCCTATGACTGATTTTCACGTATCCAAAAGGATTTTGTTTTCCCCGAGGACATAAGAAGTTAAGGTTTCTTCTCATTTAGCTATTTCTGTAGCCATTGTCACTGTGAATCTTATTTTGGTCTATAAGATGCTATATTCTTCCCTAAACCTCAGGTTCAATTCAGACAGGAAGGTTGGATTTTTCTCCAGCCCACAGCATGAACTGAATGAATCATCGTAACAGTCGTAAGCGACATGTTTGTGTCCCTCTGTGGAAAATTGCATTTCATGCATTGTGAGAAAAAAAACTACATCCAGATTTCATATGAGCATTTATCTTGGAGAAATTCTTGGACAGCAGTTCTGCTTAATGATTCATTTTCCACTCTCTATTAATTATCAAGTCCTCCTCTTTGGTACTGGAATCGTGGTGGCCAAAGGCCTTTTCTCTTAAATTGAAAAAGGTAGTTGATTTTCAAAGAAAACAAATAGGGAAGAGTCTAAAAATTTAATAAAAATTAGCTTACAATTGTTCATCTTTTTAGTTTTGTTCCCTTAGAGTTTCATTTTCCAGTCTCTAGAGCAACAGTTCCTACTTGGAGTTTTGCCACACCCAGAGTAACACATATTATCCCAGTGGGTACCACAGGATTTATTAAAAATCAGCATAAGGGACCGCCTGGGTGGCTCAGTCGGTTAAGTATCTGACTTCAGCTCAGATCATGATCTCGGGGTCCTGGGATGGAGCCCCAAGTCAGACTTCCTGCTCAGCAGGGAGCCTGCTTCTCCCTCTCCCTCTGCCCTTCCCCCCTGTTTGAGCTCTGTTCCCCCCCTTCTCTTCCTCTCAAATAAAATCTTTAATAAAATAAAATCAAATCAGTATAAGGTTTGAATAAGAGATAGATGCCAGACTGGATAACTGGAAAAGGAGCAGGGATGGTGTGATGAAATCAAACCAATAGCAGGATGCTGCCACATTGACAGAAATCTGGGACCCCTACCTGAGAGTTGCTCTAAGATCTTAGTCTGCCAAAGAAGGAGGGTCCTCATTCCAGGAGCAGCTCTCCAGGACAGCCTCAGTCTCTCTCTACCTCCTCGTTTTTTTTGTGCTCTGGTGGCCAACCATCTCCCAGTCTTTTGCCTCTGCCTCCTGACCCCTTGATCTAGTTAAGGGGCCTGGTCAAGCACAGCAGCCCTTCCTAGTGATAGGATTCATGAAGGAAAACAAACTCCATTCTGTGGGATTTTCTTTCTGGGCCTTCAGATGGAGAGAGAAGAGAAAACACAAAAGAGTAGGGTGGGCTCTCAACCCAAGTTGGCTTTCTTTACCTTGGTTCCTTCCCCTTCTTTGTTTCTCAGCCTCCTGTTGGTAAGAACTTGGGTGGTGAAAGTCTGTATTATTTCTTTCTTAAGGTAGTTTAACTCCTATAGACCAAGACAAAGGGTTGATTTCAAATAAAGATGAACAGATTTTCTCCCAATCCCTGACCCCGCACCCAGGCTCAAGATGACGGCCCAGACCGTATCTTCTACAAATCAGTTGTGTCTGCTGGCACTCATTATGCCTTAGGCCTGAGCCAGTTGTCCTGCATGTTTTTAGTTGTTTAGGTTGTTAATATTAAGACCAGTTTGTACAGTTCATTCCAGCCAGCAGCACATGTCCAACTTTCCAAAACTTTGTATTTATAAGAAGAAAATGCGGAGTTAAGAGGGGTTGCTATTTGACATCCAGTCTTCTTTACCAAATTTGGTTTTCTTTCTACAATGTAAGTTTCTTTTAATCTTCTTTAATGGGAAGTTGGTGATATGCATGTATTATACAAAATAACACCCTTTCATTGTTGTACATGTGGCTCAAATTGTGGCCCATGAGCCTGGACCCCAGGAGTTTTCTCATATTGGGGTGCTGTGGAATCCTTTGCAAGGTGCTCCTTTCCCACTTTGCTGCAGCTGCAGTATGTACAGTCTCTCCAAACTCGGTAGACATCTGAGTCCTGTCTACATTTCCTGCCCCCCAAATTGGTAAAAGTTGGCTTTTACCACCCAGTAGGAGTGGGGATTTAAAAAAAAAAAAAAAAAAAAGCTGAGAAATGAGAAACACTGGTGTTGGATGAGGGCACTGAGAAGCTGGGTGCTGTCCAGATTGTCAGTAACCATAACCACACCTCAGATTTTTAGAGACCAAGAAAAAACTTGCCCCAGGCAGAGCATTTCCATTTGCTCTCAGCCTCCAAGTTTTCCTCTGCCTAGAGAAACCCCTACTCCCACTGCAACACTCGCATGCACAGTGACCGTCTCCATTCCATGTGTCCTCCTGGATAGGGAGAGCAGAAGGTAGAATTCAGAATAGCCTGTTGTCAGGCTGAGATTGTTTGGGGGTTTTTCTTCATTGTCGTCTATGGTGAAAAAGAGTAGCCATGCATCTGGAATTGTTTCAGCTGTTACGGTTGGGCCAGTCTAAACATGTGGGTAATTCAGATGGAGACAGTGTCACCCAAGTTCTGGTCACCAAGAAGTCATTACTAGAACTGTAGAAAACCTCCGGCCCAAGTGCCCCCATTCTCCTGGCCTCGCCCACACACGTTCCTTTGCTTGGTCCTTTACAACCTCTGAAGTTGTAAAGAATTGAAAGAGCCATATCTGCCCTCCATTTCTGACCTCAGGCCCTTGCCTGTGGGGATGAGGGTACTCCACCATCTTGCTTTAACTGCCACCAAGGGCCTGATGAATGGTTTCTAGGTCATCCTTCCCCAGACCCTCTGAACTAGCAGGGAAGCTTTAGCCACTCCTGTAACCGGTGGAAAAGTCCTTAGTGTACTTTGCCACAAATTTTCCCTTTAGTAAAGCACATCTATAGAAATATGACTGGCCCCAGATTTTTAAATGATTGCAATTAGCATTCCTTATGGTTTAATTATATCTTTACTTCCAGTTTTTAGATTATAGAGCTTGTCAAATTCTCTGGCTTTCATACCAGAATAGTTCTCTCCCCTGTTGAATTCTATGTACAAGCTGAGTCTTTTCTCTGAATAACTTCCTGCCTACAAATAGCGAGTGGACTGGATGGCAGCCCTGTTCAGCGTCGGAGCCTCCTCTGAAGTTTATCAGATCTGTGTGCACACACCCACTGATGTCTTGGAGTACTTTGGGAGGACCACTTGAAATTTGGCCAACTTGGAACCAGTTTAAAAAGGAAGAAACTGTTGGGGTGCCTGGGTGGCTCAGTCAGTTAGGTGTCCGACTCTTGATTTTGGCTCAGGTCTTGATCCTCAGGGTCGTGGGTTTGTGGGGTTTTGTTTTGTTTTGTTTTGTTTTGTTTTTTTTAAAGGAAAAAACTGTCAGGGGAATCGTAGAAATTACCTCCCCAGAAATACAGGTTACTTTCTACAAAGTGGAGATTGGAGCCGTTGAGAAGGGAAAGGAAGGAGGGAAGGATAGTGTACATTTAAACCAACTCACTAGGGTTCTTACATAGGTGTTGAACCCCCAGTTCACAGTAGCCTTGTGAAGGCAGGTAGCTTCAGCTGGCTTTTCCCAGCAGGAATCCTGTAGGCATTTGGGGTAGGACAGTTCTTAGTTGTGGGGGACCGTCACACATTGCAGATTTTGGCATTCCTGCTTCGTGTGCTGAATGCCAGTAACCTCCTTCCTGCAAATCTACCCCCCTCCCCCCAGCTTCCAAATACTCCCAGGGAGGTGGTACCACCCAATTTCTTTAGAACCAGTACTTTGTAAAGTAACCTGTGAAATGACCAAGAATAGGGGCACCTGGGTGGCTCATTCAATTAAGTGTCCAACTCTTGATTGCAGCTCAGGTCATGATCTCAGGATTGTGAGATGGAGCGGCACTCAGGCTCCATGCTGAGCATAGAGTCTGCCTCAGATTCTCTCTGCCTCTCCCTCCCCCCTTCCCCCGCTTGCTTGCGCCCACACTTGTTCTTTCTCCCTCTAAAATAAATAAATAAAGTCTTTAAGGGAAAAAAAAAAAAAATGACCAAGAACAGAATCTCTAGTGCCTAAGATATTAGCTTACTTTTCATAAGGACTTTCTACAGCCAAATTTGGCTTCTTCGTGTTCAGATAAAATGTCATGGCCCTCTTCCCCCTCCTCAGTCTTCCCCTTCACAGAACAACCTTTCTCGGGAAATGCTTTTGGGAGATCCCCTCAGGTGACAGAAGGGACTAGACTGAGTGTCAGGAGCCCAGAGCCTGGTCCTGATGGTCAGGAATTTGCTGTGAAATCCCAGGCAAGTCACCTATCCTCCCTGGGGCTTGAACTCCTCCTCTGTAAACAGGAATAGTAAGTCCATCACTAGAATTCACCTATTTGTAACGTCAGAGAATAACTGCAAAGATACTACGAGAGAGGGTAGAGTGTTATTTGGCGGCTCTGTGGCATCTCGATGGGTAATGATAGTGATGGTACTGTGTGTCACTCCAGTCCGGACCACCCTTCCCCTTCAGCTAAAGCAGGAAAAGGTAAGTCCTTGTGCATTTTTCCTACCCTTACCCCAGCCCACCGTGTTCCCTTCCTTGGTTGCTGGATGAGAAAGTGAGTCAAAGAGGACCCCAAGTCCATGTGCTTTAAGGAGAACATGCAGTTTTAAATGATCTAGCTCCTTAACCAGTTCTTTCTTTTCTTTCAGTTTTTCCCCAGTTATACTTCCACATGATACACCAGAGAAGAAAGGTCCTTTCTCATACTGAAGAGCACAAGAAATTTGAATAGCTCCTGCTTCCTGCGCACCCCCAAAAAACAAACTTTTCAATGACAAAAAATGCTGCAGACTTTTTGAGTTCCCAATACGTTTCATAGAAAATAAGTAAGAACTATTTTTAAAATATTAAAAAAAAAATAAAAACCAAAATCCAGTGTCACACAGGCCTGGGATTTTATTTAAAACAACAGCAACAACAAACAACAACAACAAAAACTATTACATAAAACATCCTGGCCGGTCCATTTCAGCATGCTCTTTCAACCAGAAGTTCCCAGTATTTATGATGGTGCTGGAAAGGGATTTGGCGTTTTATATCCTCCTGTTTCCTTCATGTATCTGATAAGTAAAGATCTGTAATACTAAATACTTGAGAGTTACAGTCTGAGTAAGGAAGTTGTACCAGCTGAATGCCCAGCTTGCAGTAAGAGTTCTGTTCCAGTCTGCAGTGTGTTTCGCATTCCCTTTTCAAAGTGCTTGACTGCATGCTGGAGACTGTATTTTTGAAGCGGCAAACTTTGTTGTCTGGAATGTTAAGAAGTTATGGCTGGGATCTATCTCCCCCTATCTAATGAATGAATTATACCATGTATATGTCCATGAAGCTTTGGGGTAGTACCTGTAATCTGAAAACAACTAGAACCCTTTTGTTTGTTTTCAGTTGAGTCGTTGCAGCCTGCCACTAAGAAACGTGCTCGAGTTTAATAAGTATGTGTACATCGTAGAGAACGTATCTTATCTAGGGCTCAGCCTCAATCATATTTTAACACAGTGACAGTTCTCAGAAAGGGAAAGCTCAATTGCCAGTAAATGACGAGTACCTTTCACCGTGTCATTCTCAGAACACATCTGAGTAATGTATTTACCCATAGCTATCCTCACTTCTGGACCCAAAGCCAGGCTAGTCACGTAAGGGGTAGAGAATCTGTAATTGAAAGCACATGGAAGGTGTTACTTTAGATATGTAGACCTGAAGAACATTTAGGAATAGGTTTCTATACCCTTCTTACTTTATTTTTAAATGTCCTTCAACTCTTCGGTTAGGATCCTTTTCCTAATTACGGTCCTGTGTAATCCCCACCACCCTGTAAGTCCAGAGGTGGTGAAGTGCCCCAGTCGGGCAGACATGAGCTAAAAGCGGTTCCCTCTCCCATGTGTGGGAGCGGCCTAGAAATACTTTGGTCATGTGGACCATGTCTAATTGCCGTCATGTTTTCATACCATTTAATTGCTGAACTGTGCATTTAAGACTCTTGAAGAAAGGGTTGATGAAAATGTAAAGCCCAAATTCAGATGTGCATTAAATTTTAAACACAGAATGTTCTTTGTGGATTCTTTTCTCCCCCCCCTTTTTTTTAAATCATTGATCTTTAAAATTTTAAAGGCCTAGCTTACTAGCTTACTGAGTAGTTATTTAAAATATAATTGCTAAAAAAAATAAATAAAAATAAAATATAATTGCTAATATCAGAAGAGTGTCATAATGGAAAACTTATTTTTTAAATTAGTTTTTAAATTATTTTCATAGAAGCCTGATAATGAAGATGAAAATGAGAAGAAAGTATGGAGCCTAAAAAAAAAAAGAAAGTATGGAGCCTAAAATTTATTGCAGGCAGATGTGTAATAAAATTATTTTTGAATTGAACATTAAAATTCTGCTTCTTTAAGTCAGCACTCTTAACTTGGGCATGTTGAGACTAGAATCTGTTCTTACACTTCATAAACTAAATATAGAGAAAAGATTATTTTTCATGTTTTTTTTTTCTTTTTCCTAAATGTATTTCTGCTGTAAAATAGAAACAATTTGAGTTATATTAGTCTTAATTACTTAGTTTGGGTAAGATTTTTTTCAGTCGTTTCTGGAATAGTTATAGAAGATGGGGTGAAAAATACAGGTTTTCCAGGATCGGATTGGGGGTTTTATTCGGGCCTCTCTGTTATAATTTGTCACTATTTATGAAAAATAGTCTGTCGCAAACAGTGGTGTTACATCAAATTGAACTTTGGCAGCAAGAACACAGCAAGCAACTCCCTCCTCAAAGAGGGTCTCCACTGCACTGTGTATTTTTGTCCATCGACATTTAAGATGCTCGTGGCAGATAACTAAGGCATGCACTCGGCCATGTCCTTCATTCACCTCTCTCGGTAACTGGTTGCTTTATCTCTGACATGAATTAATTTCTCCTTTGAAGTGGTGGTGTTCTATGAATTGAGAACATCTAACCCCACCAACTGTCACATCTTACAAAGTGTGAATGAGGAAGGCAGTGTTTGGTGGGTATTTTGTCAGACTTCTCGTTTTCATTTCAGGACATAGTCAAAGGCATCATCTGCCCCACCGCCCGCCTGGTTGGGTGTTTCAGATTTCCCCCTTCGGGGACCACCTTCCGGCAGAGAATTCTTTGAGGTATGCAGTAGTGCTTTGTAGACACAAGCTGCTAATCTGCATCTTGCTGTGTTCTGTTTGCTCAGGTTGGGATCACTCATTTAACACATACTCACCATTATCAAAGGCACCATGGAGAGTTAGTCATGGAATAAAGCACTGTCCTTCCAGATAAAATCCATTCCTCTGGAGTGAACTTCCCACAGAAAGGGTTTAGAAGAACTAGAGGTAAAGAGGCATATGAAGATGGTGTCCTCATCTCTACTGGTTTGTTTGGATTATTCATTTATAACACAAGATCGGCGCTGATGTGGTACAACCTGCAAATTACTTTCAGTTCTGAGTTTCTAGATAAAACATTATAAAACATTAACATCAGTACATACTGCTCCTTTGAAATTTGGGTAGAAAATTATACAACCATATATATAGTCCATTTTTGTATTTTTTCTATGTTGTGAAAACCAAAATTGTAATTTTATAAGTCTTTGATTCACTAAAATTATATAATTTAAATGTATTTTTTGTATATTTAGAAATAAGGAGTTTAAAGGCTATGCCTAACTTTCTATGCATGCATTTGAAGCTGTTTTTACCTGATAATGTTAATGTAGTAATAAGTTGTATTCATAAAATACTGATCTGTGTTGCATTTCGAAATAAACTGGTGCGTGCTCTGCCTGGATTTGAAATACCAGTGCATCTAGTGATTTTTCACATTAAGTTGGCCTGAACGTGGTGTTACAGGAATATGGAAGAGTTTCAGTTTTGTCACGGATTCCAGTTCTTTCTTTCATAGGTTTAAAATCTATTTCTGTTATTCGTAATGCACTTACACAGGAGAAATAGATTATATTAAGAGGTTTCCAAAAAGTCGTTCTTCCTGCCAGTCTTCAAGCTTACCAAGCCCCTCTCAGCCTGGCCCCAGAGGGACAAGAGGGACTACTCATGTAAGCGACCAGAAGTCGGTAAACGATTGAGGATCCTTGTCTTACAATGTTTGGGGTTTTGTTTTGTTTTGTTTTTTTACAATGTTTTTTTAATCTAACTTTTCTAATATAAGTTAAGAAGGGAACTTTTGTTGTCTGGCAATGTTCATCTTATATTAAAACAAGATGTGGTCAAGTACCTCCTGAAAATGCCTCCAAATAGCAATCCTAGGAACCGCTTCACCCACTCTCAAGTTCATTGTAGGAGGTGGTGGGAGGGACACGGGCAGGATACACCCCGCTCGGCCGCTTCCGTCCTGCTAATTCTAGACCCCAGGCCTCTTCACCTCAAAATGAAAGCACTGATGTGTCCATGGGATGGGCATTGTCTAGTGGGTGATCCCTGAGTGATCTCCTTCTCATGTGCCTCCAGCGGTTAACATGCCCACTGCTGGGTCGGCCAAGTCTTTCTCAGAGTTAATCATCAACCGTTGTCCAAGACTGTGGTCCTTGTTCCAAAGGGAACGTTTTCTTTCTACCTGCTGTCTGAGCACAGGCTTAAGACGTTAGCAGCACGGTGGTTGTAGAAGCACTCCTCGTGTATGCAATCTAGTCTCTTTCAGAGATGGGCATTTCATTTACGAAAAGAATCATTTCAACTAAAGCTGAGGAACAGATGGTAGAGTTAGTAGTAGAGGCTACCCAGAAAATACAACCTTCACTATCTTAGGGTGGTAATGGGAAACCAGGGCTTTCTAATTTGTCATTGTCATATTTTGTGGCAATTATGTGTACTGTGTTAACATAATAAGCTCTAACCTGAGGAGTTACCATTGGTATAAGTGAGAGACCTACTGTTACACACAGTGTTCCAAAAATACCGCTGTGTTGTTCTGTTCCCTTTAACAAGAATGGAGACTAGCTTTGCAATTCCTCATATTATTAAAAAAAAAAATCCCAACCTTACAAATGGACTGGCTCATTGTCATACAGTCTAGTGATGAAGAAACTGTTCTAAGCAACTCTTACCAAAAATAGCCATACCTGTTAACACCCCTGCCTGCCGCTGAGAGCCAGTCACCAGAGAGCGCTGCGTGGGTCTCTGACCAACGCTTCCTTGTAAGTGTGAGAGACTAGTTAATCTTTTTTGCTTTCAAATTTAGAAAGCTACTCCTTAGTGTTACTGGGGCAGATCTCATTACCAAAAATAATTTTTCCCCCCAGGAAAGGCAGTTCACCCTAAAAAGTCCCATTCAAAGAGCAAAAATAAAACATGAGAAAGGCTGTGTATATTAGCACCCAGTACCCATTTCATAAATCTCTAAAGGTTCGGAAGTTGCATCTCTGCTCACTAGTTCCAGAACATAGACTTGTGAGCACGGCAGCACCTTCACATCTATCTTCGGCCTTCGTGGACGCAGTCCAGATGCATTTCCAGATACCGCACTTGGTTGAAGGCCAAGCTCCGCTTCTGCGTTGTTGTAGCTGGGCTCCCCCGCTGGGAGGCAGCACCTCACAAGCGATCGGGGCCTTGGAAGTGTGAGGCGTTTGGAACCGGGCTTCAGCCCCACGACGCGGAAGGGGCTGAAAGGCACAGCAGTGAAAATTAGGCAGGGGTCTCTATTGTCCGTATAAAGAAAAGGCAGTCAGATCTTAAAGCATATTCTGGAGGGGTCCAGGAAATAACACTTTTTTTAGAACAAAGAAGCCAGCTTGGATGTATGTTTTGAAGGCTCCATCTATTTGTTCTCTTCCCAACGCAGAACCCTCCCCAGCATGGACCCTGCAGGGCTTTTGGAGCTGGTCGGAAAGCAGGTGTTAGTGCTCCTGTTTAATGGAGAGCCTGCTTGTTAATCTTTGAAATGTTCGGGGAGGTCAGTTCCCACTCTTCTTCTGTCTCTGGATATTTTTGGAGGGTGGCCTGGGCCATGAGAAAATGTCAGGCCACCTTATAAGGCTGCGTCTGGCCCCGAGAATGCTTGTCTGCAGCATGTCCAGTACACTCTGGGGGTGTGAGTTAACTTGACTCTTGGACTGTGGGTTTTCTCACAGATGTAAAATGCTTCTATTCATGCCATGGATTATTCTTACTCTTTAACGGGCTTAAAGTCTTCCTCAAGAGAGAGCTATTTAAATGACACAAATTTTGGACATACCGGCTAGATAACCAAGGGTACATGTAATCCTCAACAAGCACACTAGTTGATCGTGCTGGGGTCCATAGAAAGTCTACTGCAGGTGGTTTCCTGAACTAGCTAGCGTATGTCAAAGTGAAATGCATAGAATATTGGTTCTGAGGGCGCCTGGGTTGGCTCAGTCGTTAAGCGTCTGACTTCTGCTCAGGTCATGATCCCAGGGTCCTGGGATCGAGCCCCGCATCGGGCTCCCTGCTCAGTGGGAAGTCTGCTTCTCCCTCTCCCACTCCCCCTGCTTGTGTTCCCTCTCTCACTGTCTCTCTGTCAAATAAATAAAATATTTTAAAAAAAAAGAATATTGGTTCTGAGTAATGATGGGAGGAGGACTGTGTGGGGGGGGCGGATTCTGTGGTTGAAAAAGTTAAAACAAAATTAAAGTTTTTTTCTCCTATGAAACTTTTCAGATCTATTTGCATGTGAATGCAATTTGTGAATCTCCAAGAGAGGGGGATGTTAATGCAGGATCTTCCAAAGCTATTTTCAACATTTGTCCTTGAAACATCTTCAGAGCTAAGGCTCCTTGAACACCTTGAAAAATACTAATCTGAGGGCGCCTGGGTGGCTCAGTCGGTTAAGCATCTGCCTTCAGCTCAGGTCATGATCCCGGGGTCCTGAGACTGAGCCCCAAGTGGGGCTCCGCCTCTGCCTCTGCCCCTCCCCCTGCTCATCTCTCCCTCTCTCAAATAAAATCTTCAAAAAAAAATACTAATCTGTTGTTGGCAGCTTTCCCCATGGGGGACTAGTAACCCATGAGGAGTGGGGGGACAATAAGAAATGCGGGCTTAGCCAGGGATATGGGAAGATTTTCCTTGTTTCTGTTTTTAATAATCCACCATCGTCAAGCAGATAAATGAATTGATTGAGAAGCCAGATGTCAGCAGCCCTGGATGGAGTCTGCCATTTGCTGCTTTCTGGTGGTGTCTGCCAGGGGCTGGGAACTCATGTGTCGGTGAAGACGTGGCTGGGACCGGCAGACCTGAGAAGACCAAGGCCTCAGGGGCTGAACACCCCGAGCTGGGAGCAGCCCAGCTGCGCCCCACCCGCGCCTACGCCCCAGCTTGGGAGCGCAGACTCAGGTGCCTGCCGGCACAGCCTCTCCCTCAAGCTCGCGTCCTCCTTGAGACTGCTGGTGTCCGGAGACCGTCTTCCACGCTGCACCCACATTCCCCAGTGTTGCCAGGGAGTGGCCGCGCTGTCCTGGCGTGCCCTGCTACCTGACAAGGCCTTAGAGCTCCTTCCGTTCTGTGCCCTGTCCTGCCCTGGCGGCTCCCCACGTACACCCTCACGAGCCAGAGAAGCCAACGCGCACACGGCGCGGAGGAAACCAGGCCGCACGGGAAGACGCGGCTGGGACTAGCCCTCAGCCCACGCTCTCGCACGCACACGCACGCACACCAGGGTACCTCCAGGGCTGTGCCCGGCTTTCTTCTGCCCACACGCATCCCAAGGCCTGGCTGAAGCTCCTAGCTCTCTTCCTCTGCTCCGGGTCTCTCTCCCTGCTTCCCTGAGCTCCGTGAGCCATGACCCCTCAACCTTCCCCAGCAGCCCTCTCGTGCCAGACTCCATCGTTCTCACCATCATCACGAACCTCCGTACCCTCCTGCCCTCCCTCTGCACCCTCGTGGCAAAACCCCAAGCTGGGATCAGTCCAGCTGCTACCCTTCCCTGTGCCTCTCCTGCCAGGGACTGCCGGCCTGGCACACTGTCCAAGAGTCCCTTCAAACCCCATCCTCCTTAAACCTCTGACTCATCTTAGCCCAGGAAAGCACCCCCAATGTCACCGAGAAAACAGCCATCAGACAGCAACTCCTGCAACTTTCTTGGCCAAATTATTATAAACTTGCCCGTACAAGAGGACTTTTCTTGTCCTACTGTTAGAATGGAAGGGTGACCCCCTAACCAAAGCTGACCCCTCCCTTGTGCTCTGGGTGTTTCCAACTTACTCCCCACCCCCCTCAGGGACCTGACTCTAGCCCTCTCTGTGCTTCCTCTTTGCCAGCAATTCCCATCGACTGCCTTCCCGGTCTTGGCCTTGACCCCTGTGCACTCCACGGCTACCCCCCCTCTCCTCCGGCTCCTTGGAAGGGTTGGCTACAAACACTTCTCTATTTCTCACCTCCCACTCTTTTCTCTTCTCACTACTGCCTGGTGCTTCCTTCTATGCCATAGCTCTGTTCATGGTCACTTGTGACCTTGGTTTGAAACCCAATGCACACTTTTTAGTCCTGGTCTTTTGGTTGAAATTGGGGTGCCATCATGCTGGATGTTAGAAATGATGGTATGGTTTTGGAGTAGACTGGGGGGGGGGGTCCAGCAGTACCATGTCCTGGGCCTGAACTCATTTCTCCCCCATGCATCCCTAATGAAGGTGTAGGCAAAAGAAACAAGGACAAAACGGCCAACAAAAAACGTAACGGTTAACTGTGGCATGAGCCCCAGGAGCACATTCTGGGAAGCTGGGCAAACCTCACAGAACACTCCTGCTTCCTAAACTAGCAAGAGGTGGTAAGTACCTGGGACTGAAGGAATTTGTGAGGCCTGTTCAACTCACCTCCCACCCCACTCATCTCGTTTTTCTCCACCCAGACTTCGGTCTCCTCACTGGGACAGGCAGAGAAGTTGACCCAACCCCCCACCAGCTCCAGGAAAGAAACACTCAAAGTTGAGTGCATGTGCCACCACGCTTGGCAGCAGGCTGGCTCAGGCTGGTGGAGGCTCAGGCTGGGAAGGACAGCTTACCACTTACAGCTTGACGAGCCAGAGGAGGGCCCCACACCCCTGCACACCGATCCCTTATGCCCACTGACTCATTCACTCTCGCTAGTAAATGGAGCTTCCCCAGCCTTCCTTGGGGAGGAGCCAAAACGTGCAGGGGTGGGGGGGTGGAGAGAAGGAGGACAGATCTAGGAACCATTCGCAGGAAGCCACCCATCATTCTTGAGACCATCTCTGCTCTGGACAGCCTCCTCTTCTGGTTTTCTCCTGCCCCTGTGACCAGCCTTGCTCTGTCCCCTCTGCTATCCCTGGCTCAGAGGTTCTCAAACTTGAGTCCATCAACAACCACTCGGGGTGCTTGACAAGATCAGATTCCTGGGCTCCTTCTGATCTATCAGATCTAAATCACTGGAGAGAGAGGTTGGGGGTCTATTTTTACACAAGTCCCGAGGGTGATGCAGGGCTTATTTGTAGAACATTGCCTTAAGGGGCTCCTGATCTTGAGGGTTCTACCCTAACTCCTCACTTCAGCCCTGGAGAAGATCTGGCCCTTGGATATGTTCTGTCTGGACCACGTTGTTTTTTTTTTTTAAATTGAATCAGTTGCCAACACCTTAAAGTGGATAGCCGTCATGTGAGCCATCTATGAGAAGTCAGAAGATGAGGCAGCAGGAGTCCACGTTCCCGTACGTTGGGCATCGGCGAGAAACAGGGAGGGCTGCCCCATTGGATGGAGCTCAGGCCCCAATGCCACCTGCCAGAGACCCCAGTTCGCCTGTCCCTGACCGGCCATGCCCCGTCAGCATCTGAAGCAGGAGCTCGAGAGGAGGAGTACGGCTGCATGGTTTCTAGCTCCCTCTGCCATGAGCCTGCATCCATATCAGGGCCCTACTGGACATCTTTGCTCCGCTATCCCACAGGCACCCTGAGCTCAACCTAGCCAAACAGAACTCATCATCCTCTCCTCCCCCTGCTGCAAAACTCTTCCTCCTCCCACTTCCAAGGGGGCCGTGCCTCCCTGAATGGCACCCCAGCCACCTGTTGCTCAAGCCAAGAACCTGGGAGTCATCTTTCCCTTTCTGCTCCCTCACGGGCCCTCAGTTAATTTATAATTAGTTGCTAAATCCTGTTGATTCTATCTCCTGAGGATCAGTTGAATCTATCAACTTCCCTCCTCCACTGCCTCCTGTCTTGTCGAAGCCACCACCCCCTCCTCTGGACAGCGGCCTCCTACCTGGCTCTCCACTCCCTCTCTTGCCCTCCCCCCAAAGCCATTCTGCACACAGCAGCCAGAAGAGCCTCTTTAGAACACAAATATTACCATGTTATTCCCTGTTGAGTCCTTCAGTAACTCTCTGTTGCTCCTGGTGTGAAGTCCAGACCCCTGAGCATGACCCAGACACCTTCTGGGACTTGTGTCTGCTGATGTGTCTAGCCTCTCCATGCCCCATGTTCCACGAAAGGCGACCAGGCCCTCGGGGCCCTTGGCTCTCACCTTGTGGCCTTTGTGCACCACATTCCCTGTGCCTGGGAGACCCATTCCCTCTCTACCTGGCAAGTTCCTGCCGGTTCTCCAGGAAGTACCTGCCCCGAGGTCCTAGGACTGGCTCTGGTGCTCCTCCAGGATGCTCCCACAGTGCCGGGGGCGGGGCGGGGGGGGCAGAAGAAAGATTCGAAATTAGAATTTCAGGGGTGCCTGGGTGGCTCAGTCGCTTGAGGCTCCAGCCCTTGATTTCAGCTCAGGTCATGATCTCAGGGTACTGGGATCAAGCCCCCAGTAGGGCTCTGCACTCAGGGGGGAGTCTGCTTGAGATTCTCTCTCCCTCTGTCTGCCCCTCCCCCAACTCAAGCTCCCCGTGCACGTGCTCTCTCTCTCTCTAAATAAATAAATAAATCTTTAAAAAATAAAAATAAAAAATAAATTAGAATTTCAGGTAACAGTGAAACTCTTATTAGTATGAGTATGTCTCAGGCAACATTTTTATTTGCCAAATCACTGTGATGGGGCCCAGATTTACCCTCGAGGTCCTTATTGCCACCTTCTCTCACCTTCTCAAGACTGTAGGCTTCACGAGGGTAGGGACTCCTCCCAAGCCCGTGAACCACTGTAGTCTCAGTCCTAGCCTTCCACTGGGGTTTAGGACACCAGCAGGAAACTTACAAACAAATGATTTTTTTTCTTTTTTTTTAAGTAAGCTCTGCATCCAATGTGGGGCTTGAACTCACGACCCCGAGATCAAAAGTCCCACATTCCACCGGCTGAGCCAGCCAGGCGACCGTACCTACAAACAAGATATTAAGTAGGGTCGTATCAGAGACTGTAAGTTTTTTTGGTTTTTTGATTTGAGAGAGAGAACGCACGTGCACATGCGCGAGTGGAGGGGGGAGGGGCAGAGGGAGAGAGAATCTTATGCAGGCTCCACGCCAAGCTCAACGCCAAGCTCAATCTCACGACCCTGAGATCACAACCGTAAGATCACAACCTGAGCCACAACCAAGAGCCGAACACTAAACTGGCCCCGCCACCCGGGTGCCCCCAGGTACTATAAGTTCTCTGAAGAAACTTGGAAAGGCAATGTGTAGGCAGACGCTGGACCCACGGCCCTGTACTTAGCATGGCGTCTCTGAGGACTAATAGATGCAGGATTTCACCCTGATCCCACCGACCCCTAGAGCCCGCAGTGCTGCCTCCCTAGTCGCTGGAACACAGGGACATTGGTGGGGGGCAGGGCGTTCATTTAGGGTGAATGTTATGTGGGGACCCCACCCAGACAGCTTCTCAAAGGGCACAGGTGCCAGCTCCTTAGAGACTTCCAGCTCTCCCTGTACCCTCTGGCACCCTTGGACGGGGCTCTCCGAGCAGCCCAGGGGGCACAATGGGCAGCTGAGCTCTCAGGAGGGTTCCATCTCCTCTCTTCCAGACTGCGGTACCCTGCAGAGTGCCTGCAGTCAGAGCACTGTTGGTCTGCACTCAGAACTTTCCCGAGCCTCAGCCTCTTCCTCAGGCACTTCTCATTAGCAAAGCTGCTGACAGCTGAGAGCCTGGGGACGAGGTGTTCCCACAGGCCTGGTGGCTGCGGATCTGCGGCAGCCCAGGACCAGAGCCACCCCCAGTCTGGGCCAGGACGGGCCAACAGTGTGCGCCTACGTGCCATGGGTGTCTCTGCCCACAGCCTCCAGCCTCCATTTCTTTGATGGTCTCTGCCGCTTCTCCCCAGCCTCAGGACAGCTAATCAAGCCCCAACTCTCGCTGAGAGCTCTGGCACTGATCACAGCCTGCCAGGAGCTTGGGGCTGCTTCACTCCCTATGCAAAGTAAGGAGGTGAGCAACCCCATCTGCTCCATGGAAGACTGTCACTAAATACCACCACCCCCCCATTCCCCACATCTCAAGCCCACGTCGCACACCAGGGAACTATGACTTCTCAGATCTGGATGAGACCTCAGACCGGCATTGTCACCTCCAGCCTTGGAAGTTTCCAGAGTTGGAAACTGATGCCAAGAAGAGAAAGGGACACAGGTGGTCAGTGGCATTCCCTACCTCCCAGCCTGCAGGACAGCCCTGCAGGGCACTTCTGGGAGTGCAATCAGAGGATTTCATGCTCCTCCAGCAACCTGAGCTTCCTACCAAGGAAGGCCCAACTTCAGCAGCCCATATTGTGATTTCAGGTATAGACTTGCAAAGAGATCAGAAAATAAGGGGAGACTGGGGAGGGTGTCCTGGAGACTACCTATCCCTGGGAGTTTGGAGGACATGACCAGGGGTCTCTGTGCCAGGCAGCTCTGTAAAGGGGGAAGGGAATCCTGCAGTGGGGTTCAAGTGGCCCCCTCTGGCCACAGAAACCCTGTGGTTGTCGGGCTTAACCTGGGCCTGTGAGAGTTTCCCAGAGTCCCTACCCGTAGTTACCCAGGAATGGAAGTCAGTGGGCTCCTTCTGGAAGTCCCAGCTCCTGGCATCAGCCCCTCCCCCCCCCACCCCGGCTTGGAGGAGCACAGCCTGGGATGCAGCCTGCACAAGTGGAATCCAAGGGCTCACCCAGCCTCCTGTCAAGAATCTCAATTCAGAGCCAGGAGGCTGTTGGCTTGCATGGTATATTTAGAAAAGTCAGGCTCCAGTTGCTCCCTGTTCCCTTACAAAGTGTGAACTGCACCCATCACATGGAAATGTGATTCACTTCTCAGCAACCAAGCTGAGCTGCTTCCCACCGCCTCCAAGCAACCCTCCCTCCTTGCCCCACTCAGCCCTCCTGGGCCCCACGTGAAGCTGGAGGCTCTGGTGGCCGGTGACCTGGAGTGCCAGGTGGAAAGCCCCTCGGTGGTCGGAGGCAGAATGTCTCTTTTGCATCTTTCACAGCAATGCGTGGGTCTTCGTCTATTTACTTTCTTTCTGGCAGTCTGGATGCTTTCTTCCTCGTGGCCTCACAGCCCTCAATTCTCAATCCCACCCCCACGGCACACTGCTCGTCCTGTGCTCTTTAGAAGCCTGGAGAAGCTCACAGTCTGGTGGTAAGCCCCTGGTGGGAACAAGCACAGTCAGGCTGCGGTTGCACCCGTGCAGCCTGCAAGCTGAGCGTGGCTTTTTTTTCTTCTTCTTTTTCTAAAATGATATTCTAAATGGCTTTGGTTACTAACATTTTTAAATTAAAAGAGTTCACATTTTAAAAAAATTAATTTCCTGCTTCTCCTGAAAAAGAGACCTGGAGTTCCGGCAGCCCTGGGCCCTGGTCCTGTAGGGCAGGTACACGGTGAGGGAAGGGGGAGGCGGCTGCTCCTCGTCCCTGGCCAAGCTCTCCAGGCCCTGTCGCCCCTCCGTCCTCCTACCTACCAGCCCCCGGCCTTCCAGCCGGAGCCCGGTCAGGGGGTCCAAGGGTGATGGTCACCACCTCTCCTCCTTCTGGGAGGCACCAGCATGGTGAAAGGGCGCTGGGCCTGGTAAAGGACTGCGTCACAGTCCCGCTATGTCACGGTATTCGCCCCGCCCCCACGCACTGGCTCCTCAGAACAATGAAGGGGTGAGCTCCGGAACCTCTCAGGCACCCTCTGGCCCTGACGCTGTGTGACTTCTTGAGGCAGAGAGGGGGACTCTAACGTTGGAGGGGTGCTCATGTGATAGCAAATCCACAGTGCAGGAGTAGAAGCTGGAACCAAAGGTACGGTCAAGGAAGGCTGTCCTGAGGCCCCGAGGTAACAGAAAGAGGCCTGGGGCAGAAGCGATATGGTCCATGCTCAGCAGCCCGCAATCTCCCCATGACGTCATCTGCCTTCAGGCAACACTACCCCAGGGGAGGTTTCTGACGGCGTGCCAGGGGACCCGGGGATATGGAACAGGCCCACCCAGGGGGCACAGGCCCATCCTCCAATGCAGAGTGACTCACCCATGTGCAGGCCCCTAAGGCAAGACTGACCCATGAAGGGTAACAGAAGCTAATAATGTGCAGCACTTACTAGGTACCAAGCACTATTTCTATTTTTTCACATATATTAACCCATGTATTTCTCCCAACAATTCTATGAAGTCAATGTTGTTAGAATCCCGTTATACGGATGATGAAACTGAGGCACAGAAAGACTAAGTAACTGGCCCCAGGTCACCTGACAGGTGATTGATTGAGGCTGGATATAACCCCAGAGGACGTTCCAGAATCCACACTCTGTGACTATACACTAACTATATTGCTTTTGCTTTAGCTCTAAGGCCATAGGGTGCCCGGTGCTGAGCCCCCAGCTGCTTGCCATCTGGAATCATGTCCAGCTGCAGCCACTCAGCCTGGCTCTGAGCTGGTTACCACAAGCACCTGATGGCACCGGCCAAGAACACCAACAACAGGCAAGTGCGTTGAAGAACGCTCTTTCGTTTTCAAGTCAGTCTGCACCACACAGAGAAAGTAAAGGCCCCACACAGAAATCTCTTCCCTTTGTTGTCAGAGCGAAACAAGACAACCCATTCAAGAACCCGCAAAATGACATATTCCCCACGACTATGGGGGAACTTCCCCATTTTCGTCACCCAGCTCAGCCCTAGCCAAAAGGATTTCACTCAAATGCCTGAGACAGCCCCTTCTGCCCCCGCAGCCTGGGTCCTCTTCCCTGGAGACTGGCAGGCTCCTTCAGCCCCCGAGGGGCAATGACATCAGTCCCTTGCTCACATAAAGAGTATTCCCAGAACCTGACCCAGCGGAGCCGCATTGTCTTCTTGCTTAGACCCTAGAGGAAGTTTAGTAGTCACCAAAGGTATGCCAGGCAGGAGCCAGTAGATGGGGAATATGAACAAAGACAAGAGAAAGTCTGCATGGATTCTGCCTTGCTAGGAGCCTAACAATCCTCCTGAGCCCTGCAGAGCCCCTGAGCTGGCCTTCCACATACCAAGGACTAATTCCCACTGGGAGCTTGGTGGTGCTGCCTGGGACACCCAGGGGTTGCCTGAGCCCACTGTGTCCCTGTGTTATCTCTCAAGCCTTCATCCTCAGGGGCCCAGAGATAAGCCTTCCATCTCCTTGCCCTCCCCTAATATCCTGCGGGGTCCCCAGGACTTGGTTACTGCTCCCGTCTCCCCTGAGAGCACCAAAGTCCCTTTCTTGCTCCAGCAAGACCTAACTTACACACAAGAAGCCACTCAATCCCCCAGCCCTCTCTGAGAAGCAGGATATAGGAAGGAACAAGAGCATGGTGGCGTCACAGAACGACGCTCCTTGCCAAACTCCCCAGAAGACTTGGCCTGTCCCCGTAGAAGCTCAGTCCCTCTGCATGGCCCAGAAGTCGCCTGCTCGCTGATGGTGGGGCCACGCAAGGCTGCCCAGTGCGTCTCCCTTCTTCCCCACCGGACAGCCAGCCAGGTCTGCTGCTGTCAGGGAAAGCACCGAGACCCCTCGCCAAAGCAGGAGCCCAGACCCTCTCCACTTAGGGGCTCCGTTGGCCTATAGGACCCCACACAGTGATTACAGGTCCTGCTCACTATCAAAACAAAGCTGTTGCTGGTGGGCTGGGCATATGCCAGAGGGGATGACCAGGTTCCCTGTGTCAGCTGATAGCCACCCATTGATGCGGACATGACCTCTGGGGAGTCGGGGGAAGAAAGAGAGATCAGTAATTGTGCAGCAAAGAGCTTCTTGTATTATGGGCTGAAATCAAGCTATAGCCAGGGTCAGCCTCTCTCTGGAGGCTCTAGGGGAGAATCCTTACTTGCCTCTTCCAGCTTCCGGTGGCTCCAGGTTTCCCTGGCTTATGGCAGCAGAGCTCCAATATCTGTCTCTGTGTTCACACGGCCTTCTCCTCTGTGCCCCTGCATCTCAAATCCTCCTCTTTTTCCTGTCTCATAGGAACACCAGTCACTGGATTTGGGGCCCATCTTAAATCCAAAATGATTTCATCTTGAGATAAGATTGAATTCTCATTTTAAGATCTTAAATGCCTTAATTTTATTTGCAGACCCTATTTCCAAATAAGGCCACATTCAGAGGGCCCAGACATGTCTCTTGGGGAGACACTATCCAACCCACTGCACCCTGTTTCCTCCTCTATAAAATGGGGCCAACAGCAGCACCAGCCTCACAGTGCTGTAAGGATCGCCTGGGTTAATACAAGCTCAGCGCTCAGAGCAGGGCCCAGCACGTCGGAACTGCTCGGAGAACATTAGCTGTTACTATCATTCCTCATCCTTTAAGATGCCATTCCATGAACCTGCTCTGAACCATGTTTTTCCCCTCACCCGGACAAAAGCCCTTGCCCACACAGAAGTCTCCGCGGCCTTAGTAGACCCCTCCAGCTTTATCCCAGGGCTCGGTATGAGTGGGTGGAGGCTGGTTTCCTCTGCCAGCCCATTGGCTTCTTTTATTGAAAGCTGGATCTTATTCAGCTCCTTAGAAAAAGAAAAAAACACAACAACCATTTTTTATTCATATGAAAATATCTTGATCACAAGCAATAATGTGTGTATAGAGACATCATAGAACATATCTCGTCGTCGTAAGCCCAAATGTTTCCCAGTTTCCTCCCGACCATTTGACTGGTCCCCATCACCTCTGTCTCACCAGCAGCCAGTGCAGAGCCTACCATGTGGGGCTGGGGCCCTTCTATCAGCTACTAAAGTGAAGGAGGAGGGCAGCCTGAAGCCAAGGCAGAAATTAAGGAGCAGCTGAATGTACTGCCCAAGGACCCTTTGCCTGGGGGGACATGGGTGGGTCCTGAGGGGTGACGGAGGATGGAAGGAAGGCCTGGAGCCTGGGGCGCCCGAGGCACAGTGAGTGTCGGCAACTGAGTCTGATGGAATGGTACCTGGCATCCAGGGAAGCTCAGCCCGGAACAATGACAGAGCCCGGAGAGCCAAGCAGGGCAAGAGGCCCACTGTGACCCCTGGCTCAGCTGTGTAAAAGGCACAGCAGTTACCTTTGCTTTTGTGGACTATTTACTATGGATGACTAACTACCATGTAGCATAATAACAGCTATGTATGTAATTATGCGGCAGATTAATTTGTTATAAGCTTTATTTAATTATACTGCTGAACTCTGTTTGCCAAGTCGCTACTACCCCCAAAACAAAAACAGAACAAAACAAACTTCGAAGGCCCATTGCTCAGCTCTGCTTTCTTAGCTGGGGAAGGTAGGTGAGACCTGGCCCAACATGCACCGCAGAAGCCCACTCCCCGGCCAGAGTCATCCTCTTGGCCGGTGTTAAAAACTACAGTCTTGTGCTGGGCCCTTGCTGTCCCCGGCCAAGGGGCTCGTGTCCAGCATGCATAGTGCATGGGCATCTCTGAAGGCCTAGGATGGGCTCAGTCCCCTCTACTTACCTAGGCTGGGAGAGGGGTCTTCTGGCTCCAGAACTGCGAGGTGGCTGGAATGGCCTCGGGGCTCCTGCAGGGTGTGAGTTCACTCCCAGAGGGTCTCTCCTGCACGTCCCCCACAGCCCCTGCTCAGCACAGGGTTGGCCACAACCCCTGGGGTTCTTCACCCCCGCCTACCTCACATTCTCCTCTTCCTTTTCTGTCTCTCCTGTCCCTGGTTTCTACGGTGACGGGGACAGCACCGAGCACCACAGAAATGCTGATGGACTCCTCAGGTTCCAGCCTTAGAGCCGAGTTGGGAGGAGGAGGGAAGCCACAGAGAAAAGCCAGGCAAGTTGTGCAGCACACCTGGGACCCTGACCTTTCCAGGAGACAGCGAAGGCACGTGTGGGAGCCCCCCCAGACCTCTGTGGGGTCCGGTCAGCCCTCCGCTCCATTCCCACTGTGGAGGTTCTTTCTCTCATCTAGCCTCCACTCTTCTCATAGGGCGCTTTCCTTGGTCTCTGTCCTCACAGCGGGTCAGCCACCAGCCCTGCCCCCGGCCAGCACACACCACGACGGCATGCCCTCAGTCCACAGCAACGGCGGGAGCAGATAACACAGGCTGAGCACAATAGCCATGGTCTACGCTGACACCTTCGGACCTGGTCTCACGTGCTCTTCCAGAAGCCCCGTGAAGTGGGTGCTGTCTTCACCATCACCATTCCACGGATGAAGAGAAAGGGCTCTGACACACAGCTGGTAAGTTTAGAGGTGGGATTTGACCAGGCCTGTCCTGCTCTAGATCCCATGCTCTTCACCGTTACATTATAATGCCTTCTCTCCTATTATTCATTCAACAAATATTACTGAACATCTCTTCAGGCAGACCGTGTATTGGATGCTGAGGATGAACCCACGCACGAGGTAGAGATGGATGAGCCCTCTTGGAGCTTACATCCAGGCCCGCCTGCTACCTGTGTGCAAGCTTTGTTCTCCTGGGGCTTTGGGAGGCCCGACATGGGCCAAGGGTGGGATGGGAAGCAGTCCCAGCCAAAGAGTCACGTTATTTAGGAAGACCTGCATGCCACGGAGGAACTTTTGAGCCAGATCCTGCTGCTGGACCTCAAGGCCTGCCTGGGGATTCTCCCATACCCCAGGCTTGAACATCAGCTGGGCCTTCCTCCTGCTGGGCTGGCCCTCCTAGGGGCACCCTTCCCCCAACATCCTTCTCTTTGGCTCCTTCAACCAGCCATTGCTCCAGCTGGAAAACAGGCCTGCAAGCCAGACCAGCTCCCTACTTGATGTCATCTCACCTGAGGGAAACTCACTAGTCAACAAGACTACATCTGTGAGCTAATGAAAGGCATACAGAAACGTTGGGAGGCCCTGGCCAGGCAGCCCCTTCATCCCTGCAGAGGAGCTCAGGGGAGTCGGGTGGAGGGAAGGGATGCTACCTCCCCCCGAGAGCCACCTGGTGCAGCCCGAAGGACTCCCATGGGAGGGCAGGGGCTCTCTGCTGACCCCATGCCTCTGCAGACACAGCCTGAGGCCTCACTAGGAGGGGTGGGGGAGAGAAGCACCAGGCTGGACACCGTCCCCAGAGGAGCCCTGACTCGGCCCTGATGAGGACTTAGCTAGAAAGGACTACCTGTCCTAGAGTCACTACTGTGTGTTGAGCCCTTGACTTAGCCTGGGAAAAGAGATGTTTTTATTCCACTGATGAGGAAATTGAATCTCAGAGAGGTGAGCTAATTTTGTTGAGGTCACACAGAGAGCAAACAACAGTTCTGTCTAGTAGGTCTAACTCCAAAGTCAACACCTTTTTCCACCACGTCAGATAGCCTCCTTTAGGGGCCAGGACTGGAGAACACAGCTTCTGGAGGCCTCCCTACTCCTGAGAGGAAAGGAGAGAAAACCCAGTATGTATTCTCCTTGCGAGATGGGCCCCCCAAAGTAGAAGGTAGTGGCTCACGCGTGGTCCACACCCCCACCATATCCCTACCATATCCCCACCCTGCATGATGGGGGGCTGCTCCGCTCCCAGGGCAGTTCTCCCCCAAACCACAGTCCCAGGATGGCAGGGATTTCTGGCCCACCCTCCCAGCCAGGCCGGAGCCACCCACCTCTCTAGCGGTGGAGGTCCAGCCAGGCTCTGGAAGGGCGGTTATCCCTGGAGGCGGCAGCATCCGCCTCACCGACAATCTGACAATCTGGATGCGGCGGGGGTGCAAATCCAGTCAGTGAGAGATAACCAAGAGAGTGAATTCATTAACCAAAACTTGGAAAGGAGCTCACAGCATACAGCCACCATGTGTGTGCATCAGAGGGAAACAACGTCCCCGTGGCTCCCTCCCTGGGATGGGGTCTTCACTTGCCACAGGCCTCCTTCCCACCCCACCTGGTTAATTCTCACCTTCCAGGTGTTCTCTGCAACATCACTTCCCAGGGAAGCCCACCCCAGGAACCCCTGGGTCCCGGTCCCCTGCGATGGCTTTTGCCATTTCTCCTTCGGGGCCCTGGTACAGGTGTCACTGCATGACTGCGGTTTGTAGGTCAGCGTCTCTCTCCCCCTCTGGGGCGTCGGCTCTGAGAGGCAGGCATTCTGGCCTCATTTGTGCTGTATCCCCAGCACTTGCACGGTTTGCAGCATGGTAGACGCTCGGGGATAGCTGTTGAATGCGCAACTCCGGGTGGAAGGCTGGGAGGGAGAAGCTCAGGTAGAAGGAGAGAAATGGGGAAAATAGACTTTACCGTGTAGTTTGCAGGCCTTTCCCCATCCAGGAATTGCTCAGCCCACATAGGAATTTCACAGGGCTGTGGAATCATCTACCCCCCAGCCCCGGGTAGGACAGTTTCTGCCTGCATCCAAGCTTGTCCGCTGTTCTCAGAGATCCCTGCAAATGCAAGTTCCTTAGTTCTCCTCCCATGTTCCTCGTGACAGTGATGTTAGGGAAGTTCTCTGAGTCTGACTCCTATGTTTCCTCTGCCACCTTTATCCCCCGTTCCTTGTCCTCTTGAACACAGGCTCCAACAATATCAGAACTAGACAGGAGCTTAGAGATGATCTAAGAAAGTAGCTCTCAAGTCGTTTTCTTTTTTCTTTTTAATTTTTATTTATCTATTTGACAGAGGGAGAGAGAGAGAGAGCGCACAAACAGGGGGAGGGCAGAGGGAGAAGGAGAAGCAGATCCCCACTGAGCAGGGAGCCTGAAGCAGGACTCGATCCCAGGACCCTGAGATCACGACCTGAGCCAAAGGCGGGTGTTCAACCGACTGAGCCACCCAAGCGCCCTTCATTTTCTTTTTTCTAACAGGAAAATCCCTTTTGCCAACAATCAGAATCTGAATCCTAAAATGTGAGGCTGACAAAAGGGGAGCAGCTCTGATTGATATAGGGTGTGGGAACCCTCCCAGGGCACCCCAGGAGCTCCTTGGAAACCAATTTGAAAACCAATGAGACAGAGATCCAAGCCTGACACTTTGTGGACAAGAAAATCCAAAGAAGGGAAATGATCTGTCCCAGCCAGAACCACAACCGAGGTCTTTCCTGCCTGAAGTCCACAGCCAACATTGTGGGACCTTAGTGGAAACGGCAACGTTTGGGGTACTCTGCAGTTGTGCTATTTAAAAATATGTTTCAGGGGCGCCTGGGTGGCTCACTCGTTAAGCTTCTGCCTTCGGCTCAGGTCATGATCCTGGGGTCCTGGGATCGAGCCCCGCATTGGGCTCCCTGCTCCATGGGAAGCCTGCTTCTCCTTCTCCCACTCCCCCTGCTTGTGTTCCCTCTCTCACTGTGTCTCTCTCTGTCAAATAAATAAAATCTTTAAAAAAATAAATAAAAATAAAAGTATGTTTCAGGGGAGCTTGGGTGGCTCAGGCAGAGGAGCATGTGACTCTTGATCTTGGGGTTGTGAATTTGAGCCCCATGTTGGAGGTAGAGATTACTAAAAAAAAAAAAATAAAATAAGTAAACTTAAAAAAATAAAAATATATAAAAAATAAGAGTATGTTCCAGTATCATTTGGGGGCTATGTGTTTTGTGTTTTCTCCTCTATGATATCTGGCACTTAAATATGCCAAAAACTCAACAAGAAATTGGCAAAGAAAGTTATAAAAACATGTTTCACAAATCTCCAAATCTTTGAACAAAGATGGTCATCACATTTTCTCAAACATTTCCACATGGGCCTGCAGAGCAAAGCCCATCTTTTTTGTATTATTTACTTATTTATTTCTTTTGGAGTGCATTTGGAGCACAAACCATGCGATTACAAGAAAGATCCAATTGGAAGGCGAATTGGTGGCGTCCTTTGTGCTGGGATTCATTAAGCCTCTCAGCCCCAGGGACCTGGGGATTTTCATGGAACCAATTCCCTTCTTGGGATTGTTAACATAATCCCCTAATTGGAGCATTGAGGGTTCTATTAGCGGCCAGCACAGTGCTCCAAGGGAGGACATTCCTAAGGACCAGGAGGAAGGTCTAGGCCTCCTCTTGGATCTCCCTGTGACCCACAGGCTCTCTACCACACGCTCTTACCCTGCCTTCCCCCTCCAGCCGGCTCCCAGACCCCAGAGCAGGGGAGTGTGAAGTACCTCAGGTGAGTAGGGCTAACAGGGACTGGATGGTAACCGCTCTTACCGGTCAGACATCTTCCACGTACTGCCCTTAGAACATTAGTCCATATAGTCAAACCATGGGTGCCATTTATTAAGCTTCTAGCATGTTCCAGGCACTGTAATTCTGACAACAAGGAATCGCAATATTGCTATCTCCATTTTGCAAATGAGAACACTGATTTTTCAGAGGAGCTTCGGCTGAACCAAATGTTATTTCATTTAATATTTGCATATATTATTTACTCTAATACTAATAATGTTTAACTCTTAATGACTGTTCACTATATTTCTAAGAGCTTTACATGTATAAACTTGTTTAATCCCCAAAACAACCCTATGAAATTGGGTATAGTATCCCCATTTTTTTAAAGATTTATTTATTTATTTATTTGAGAGAGAGCGAGAGAGCGAGAGTGGGGGAGGGGCAGAGAGAGAGGAAGAGGGAGAGAATCTCAAGCAGACTTTCCACTGAGCATGGAGCCCGAGTCGGGGCTTGATCTCATGACCCTGAGATCATGACCTGAGCTGAAATCAAGAGTCGGATGCTCAACCAACTGAGCCACCCAGGTGCCCCAATCATCCCCATTTTATATATGAGAAAAGTGAGGCACGGAATGGTTGAGCATCTTGCCCAAGGGTACTCTGCTCTCAGCCTCATCATCGGTTCCAAGAAGTCTCAGTTCAGCTTAAGCATGGGTTGTGCTCCTTGCACAATTCAGGGGAAACAGCGCAGGGAGTGGTTAAGAGCTGGAGTCAGACACACATAGGGTCAAATTCCAGTTCCTTCACAGGCTGTGTGAGCATAGGCAGGCAGATTGACCAGCTATTGCTATGTAACAAATTGCCCCAGCATTCGGCTGCTTAAAACAAGAAACATTGAGTATCTCACATGCTGGGGATCGGGGATGTTGAGAGCTGCTTCCCTAGGTGGTTCCGGCTTGGGGCCGCTCATGAGGTTGCCGTCAGGATGTTATCTGAGACTATGGTCATCTCAAGGCTGAGCTGGGGCAGGAGCTGCTTGGAAGTTCACTGCCACGGACCTCTGCACACCTCCGTACATGTGAGGACTCCCTTGCCGCCCTAAACTGGCTTCTCCAGGGTGAGCGATCTAAGACAGGGAGAGAGAGTACCCAAGATGGAGGCCACAGTCTTTCTGTAACTCAATCTCAGAAGTGGCTTTCCATTACTTCTACCCCATCTTGTTCATTAGAAACGGGCAGTGAGTGCAGCCCACACTCAGATGGCAGGAGATTACACAGGAGCATGAAGATGAGGGGGGAGGGCCCACCGCACAAGTCACTCAAACTTCTGGCCTCAGGCCCCAACTCTACAGAATGGAAATCCTAGAGTTCCTGCCTCAGAGAATTCTTCTAAGGCCTCAGTGAGACAATGCCCATAAAGAGAGCGGAGCAGTGGGGCGCCTGGGTGGCTCAGTCGGTTAAGTGTCTGACTTCGGCTCAGGTCATGATCTCAGGGTCTTGGGATCGAGCTCCGAGTTGGGCTCTCCGTTCTGTCCCTCCCCCTGCTCGTGCTCTCTCTCTCTCTCTCTCTCTCTCTCTCTCAAATAAATAAGTAAATAAAATCTTTAGGGAAAAAAAAAAAAGAGAGAGACACCAGAACAGTACCCAGCAAATAGAGAGTGCTCCATAAATATCAGTTGCTGTCACCACCAAGGCTGTAAATTACTTACAGGCAGAGACACTGCATCTTTCTTGATCACATCTGTCCCTCTAATGCCTTCCTGGCCCAGGCCCCGGCACTTGCTCTCACTGTGCAGACACCCCGGCCGGCACGGGACTGGGGCAAAATGAGACAGCACCCGCTCTCGGGGAACACCCGCTCACGGCGCTCTCAAGGCCTGTGGGTCAGGAGTCAGGAGGGCATCGGCAGTGTCACCTGGGAGCCAGCCAGGGCGTGAGCTTTGAGAGTCTTCTGTGGCTCTGGCCCCCGCTGGCTCTCAGCCTACTCTACTCAGAGACGGTCAGCAATGCAGCTTACCACAGGGTAAGCAGTCCTGGCTGTGACACTGCCTGCCTGCTCCTGGGGGCTCTGGCTTGGCAGATTTCCAAACACTGAACAAACCATGCCTAGGAAGGGCGGGCACAAGGCTGAGGCCAAGTTCCCGAAGGCTAGACCACCCCCGAGTGGCGACAGTAACACTCTGTGGCTCCCCTGGGCCTGTCATCAAGGAGCAACAGGTTGCCCTCTGTGTGCTTTGGCGCTGGTGACAGTGGCTCACCATAACCAAACTGGGGCTCAGGGAAGCGAGCTGAGGAGGGGGGGCGGGAGCCCCGCAGAGAAGCTGGGGCTGTGCTGGGAGGATGCACAGCAGTCATGCGCTTGACTCATGGCTCTCCCACTTGTCTGCTGGATGACTCTGGACCAGCTGCTTAGCTCCCCTTCACCTCTGGCCCCCCATCCACAAAATGACCTTCCACCTTGCACAGAGGCGACGAGCCCCCGCAGGGCAGATGTGCAGCGCCGAGCACACAGTACGCGCTCCATCGCGGAGCCGTCCTTATTACCAGGGTGCAAGGAGGCTTAGAGAAAAAAATTAAAAGCTACTCTGTTTTGTTTTGTAAATTTTACTGAAGTGTATATACACGTTAAAAAGTGCAGGAGGGGCCCCTGGCTGGCTCAGTCCATAGAGCATGTAGGCTGTGAGTTCAAGCCCCACGTATCATAAATGTACAGCAAGACAAATATTCACAAAGGGAACACACATGTGTTATCAGCATCCGCATCAAGAACAAAACATGATGGGCACCTCAGAAGCCCACGTCCTGTTCTCTCTCGATTCCTATCCACCTGCTGGAAGAACCACTATGCCTCTAACTTCTAAGATCCTGCTTTTGCACTTTATTTTTTTTAAAGATTTTACTTATTTATTTGAGGGAGAGAGAGAGACAGAGAGAGCACAAGCAGGGGGAGAGGAAGAGGGAGGAAAAGCAGACTCCCCGCTGAGCAGGGAGCCTGATGTGGGGCTCAATCCCAGGACCCTGGGATCATGACCTGAGCTGAAGGCAGGCGCTTAACTGACAGAGCCACCCAGGAACCCCTGCACTTTATTTAAATAAAAACAAATGATATGCCCTTTTTTGTGTCTGTCTTCTTTGGCTCCACAGAGTGTGTGTGTGTGTTATTCCCACATGTTGTTGCACATGATTGTAGTTTGTTGGTTCTCATTGCTCTGTCGTGTTCCATTGTGTGAATATACCCTCATTTATTTATTAATTCCACTGATGATGGGCCTTTGGGGTTGTCTTTGGTTTGGGGCTCTTAAAGACAGTGGTGCCATGCACATTCTTATACCTGTTGTTTTTTTTAATATTTTATTTATTTATTTGACAGAGAGAGAGAGAGAGACGGCAAGAGAGGGAACACAAGCAGGTGGAGTGGGAGAGGGAGAAGCAGGCTTCCCACTGATCAGGGAGCCTGATGTGGGGCTCGATCCCGGGACCCTGGGACCATGACCTGAGCCGAAGGCAGGCGCTTAACGACTGAGCCACCCAGGCACCTCTTATACCTGTTTTTATTTGACGGGTTAAGGGTGAAATTCCTGGGTCAGAGGTCACCCAGACTTACCACTTCAGTAGGAACTGTTAAACACAGTTTTC
Organism: Callorhinus ursinus; assembly: GCF_003265705.2. NCBI lineage: Eukaryota > Metazoa > Chordata > Mammalia > Carnivora > Otariidae > Callorhinus > Callorhinus ursinus. The sequence goes on along the minus strand of NW_027397063.1, from coordinate 59,135,382 downwards.
CAAAGCGTTTTTACTAATGTAAACTCCCAGCAATGAACGAGTGCCCTCCTTGCTCTACATCCCTGTACACACTTGTAATTTTACTTTCTCATCCTAGTGGGCATGTAGTGGTGATTTTAATAAAGACAACTGTGATTGTAATGTGCATTCTCTTGATGACTAGTGGGGAGGGCCACCTCTTCCTACGTTTATTGGATATTTGGGTGTGAATCTACATAGTTTAATCTCTGTCCCTGATGGGGCTGCTCTGGAGGACTGACCCTCCTCACTCCCATGGGGAATTTTGGATTTCTGTGGCTCAGCCACAGAATTGCCAATTAAAACAAAACAAGCCACCATCTGTGATAGATGTTGCAGACTGCTCCAAGCTGCTTCGTCCCCTCTGTAGCAGGCTCTACAGCTCCAGGTCCGTCCATGATCCGCCCTCTGCCTGGCAGACACACCAGTGTGAGATCGGGAAGGCAGAAGTGTGGCCAAGCGTGTGCTTTCGCTGCTGCCACTGTTTCTCCCGGCTAGCGCGAGGATGGAGACGTTTGGTTCTCCTGGGGTGGCGGTAGCAGAGACCTGAGGCCCAGGCTCTAGCTTCGTGGGTGTCAAGGGGTAGACAAGTGGCATCCATTCACTGATGTGGAGCACCTGGATCACTGCCAAGGGGATGGGGTCCCGGAGCTGGCAGATGGGGCCAGTGGCTTCCCACTCCCAAGCTTCCTGACCGTGGCAGAGATGGTAGAGCCCTGGTCAGGCCAGTGTTTCTGGGAGGCATTCCCAGAAGCCCAGCCTACCTCTGCTCCACCAGCCCTTCCAGTGATTTTGTGAAGTCCTGAATCCCTGTATTAAATTATTTCTGCTTAAAATAGCTAGAGTGATTGTTATACCTGCAATTAAACTCTGACTGACTGATATATTGTGATACCCTGATACAGCCATTTCTTGAAAGAAAAGATCTTTTAAGACCAAGAAATAGGAAGAACCAAATCCTAAATAAAAGGACAGTTTCTTAAATTTCATTAAATCAGTCCCATGAAAAGTCCCATTTTCCTTCTCTTGTTTTGCTAGTGGGAATTTCAACACTAGTGGGCTCTGAAGGAGGAAGTGAGTTTAGAAGAGGAATTTAAAGGGAAAACAGAAAGAGTGACCCCTGAAATGGAACATGGGAAAGTTGAGAACTCCTAGACTGTCATTTATTGACTACTCACCCATAGCACCAAGAGTAGCATGACCCTGGTACCGACAGTATCCTGAACTCATTTAGAATGCCACAAATTGGGGTGCCTGGCTGGCTCCGTCAATAAAGCATGTGACTCTTGATCTCAGGGTCGTGAGTTCGAGCCCCACATTGGGGGTAGAGTTTGCTTCAAAAAATGAACAATAATAAAATAAAGTCACTTATTAAAAAATGCCACGAATAATACTGTGTCTGTGGGTTCTTTCGCCCCGACCCAGAGTCAAGGCTGAAGGAGGGCTTTTGAGGAGGGGGAGCATCCGTCAAGCAAGAGCCACTGTAGCTGTGTCCCAGAAGATAATGTGAGTGACCATTAGGAATATTTGAGTAGTTATTTGGTAATTTAAGTGTTGATAGCAGGCTTTAGGGGGAACAGCTCCAGAGAGGAGAGGGAGGAGCTAGAGTGAAGAGCCTGTGGGTGGTGAGCAGGTTTGCTGGCTATTTGGGATCTGGGAGGATCTGCTGGCCATCCTTGCTCTGCGCCATGGCAGCAAAGGCCTCAGTGCTGAAGCCGGGCTGGGGAAGGAAGTGTCCAGGCTAAGAGTCAGCTCGGGCTCTGGTGACGGTGTCAGGAGTTGGGGGTGGGGGAGGGGTAGCTCCTGATGCGGTGCACAGAGTGGGGCTCTAGAGACAAGGAGAGGGGCCACTGCCACCGTGCTGGAGCTCTACATGCGGAAGTGTCTCAGTCATCTCTTGGCCCAGGGATGTGCAGTGATGCGCTCTCTCTCTGTTGTTTTTGTTTTGTTTTTCCTTTGTAATGGTTCACAATGGACATTTTCAAATATACACAAAAGTAGACAGAATAGTACAATGATGCCCCGTGGACTCATAACCCAATGACAACAGTCACCGACTCATCAGCCCAGTGATTTTTAAGCTGTTTTTAGCCCCTGATTCTCTGCTCTCTTATGTGTGTGTAGCTGAATGAAATTATGAACCATTTACTTATGTGTTTTCCCTCTCCCTTTCTCCCATTCAAGCAGATGTTAGGAGAACTAGCAGTACCTAGGAGAAAGTAAAGGGCTCCCAAGGGAGGTAAAAGAGGGGGAAGGAGGGGGCGCCTGGCTGGCTCAGTCGGTAGAGCATGTGACTCATGATCTCAGGGTTGTAAGTTCAAGCCCCATGGTGGGTGTAGAGATGACTTAAAAATCAAATCTTGGGGCGCCTGGGTGGCTCACTACGTTAAGCGTCTGCCTTCGGCTCAGGTCATGATCCTAGGGTCCTGGGATGGAGTCCCACATCAGGCTCCCTGCTCAGCGGGGAGTCTGCTTCTCCCTCTGCCCCTCCCCCCCCACTAGTGCTCAATAAAAAGAACATCTTAAAAAAGAAAAGAGGGGAAAGGAATCTGCATTTGTTTTCTAGGGTTGCTAACAAAATACCATGCACTGAGTGGCTGGAACAGTGGAATTGTATTTGTCACAGTTCTGGAGGCTGGAAGTCTGAGGTCACTATGTCACAGCGCTGCTTCTGTCTAAGGGCTGGGCAGGATCTGTCAGTTCCCAGCCTCTCGCCTGGGCTCACAGATGGTCACATCTTCTCCATGGGTCTTCTTGTCATCTTCCTTCTAAGCCTGCCCGTGTCCAAATTTCCCCTTCTCATATTGGATTAGGACCCAACTAAATGACCTCATTTTAACTCGATTACCTTTGTAAAAACCCTATCCCTAAATAAGGTCACACTCTGAGGTATTGGGGCATTAGGACTCCAACATATCCTTTTTTGGTGGGGGGACACAACTCAACCTACCACAGGGATCACTGGCATAGACTGACTGAACGTCTTAAAAACAGAAAAGGAAATTCTCTCTAGGCTCCGAAGGGTTTTCCTGGGGTGGGGGGTGAGCTACAGAGAAAGGGTCTGTGGGTTGAGGATGAGAAAGACAGACAGGGGACATTGATCAGCTTCCAAAGGCACCCATGTCCCAGAGATGACACACAATCAGCAGAAGCAGCTGGACCCGCAGGGGACATGGACAGAGACGTGGCTTGTTAGTGGACACCCATGTCCCAGAAGTGAGCCACAGCCTGAGAGGAGAATTCCAAGAATAACTGGGGTGAAAATTTCATCCAGTTCCTGGGAGGGCATCCTGGGAGTCAGAAATTAATTTAGAAATTTAGACAATAAAGGAATTGATGTTTTCTGCACCTTCTGAGTTTGTCAACTGAGAATTATATCTGCCAAACATAAAACAGATGAAAGGACTGTTTTAGGTGGAGCTCACCCCCAATCCTGGTTCCCCTAAGGAGCCCGAGGGTTCCAGGAAACTCAGTTTGAAAACACTTGGGGTCCACTCCCCTCTCCACTTCCCCAATAAACACACAAGGGCATAGAAGCTCAGAAGAGGAAAAGGCCCAAGGCACAAGGCAGATTAGCAGAGAAACCAGACTAGAATCCCCAGCTCTTGCTTTCTACCAGCATACTTTCCTGGTGGCTTCCTCAAAGATTTCTCAGGGAGGCTGACACTGTGTCTCTGCTCCATATGTAGGTTCTCAGAGGTATCTCACTGCACAGCAGGCCGCTGGAGCCCTGAGCCGTCCAGAACGGGCATGGAATCACTTCTCGGGGCCTTGTCAGGTTCTTGTTTTGTTTTAGCCATTCTAATAGATGTGCAGTGTCCTGTGCGCTTTTGACATGTCCCCATTAATCTTGGAGGGCGTCTTTGCATTCTAGCCCAAGGATGCATTCCAGATTCACCTTGTCCTTTCCCTGCCCCACGAAATTATCCCTGGAATAAGCCATTTATCCCTGGTTCTAGGTTGAGTTTTGCTAGCAGTTTCACAAGAAGAGGATTTGGGAATTTTTTTTTTTAAGATTTTTATTTATGTATTTGACGGAGAGAGACACAGAGAGAAAAGAAACACAAGCAGGGGGAGTGGGAGAGGGAGAAGCAGGCTTCCCGCAGAGCAGGGAGCCCAATGTGGGGCTCGATCCCAGGACCCCGAGATCCTGACCTGAGCCGAAGGCAGACGCTTAACGACTGAGCCACCCAGGAGCCCTGGATTTGGGAAATTATGACATGTTACGGGTAAAACACCATTAAAAAGCTAGATCTCTAACGTAGATTTGATTATTCTACAGTTGGCTCATTCCCCACATACCGAGGTAACTCCTATAGGCAGAAATGGCCGATAACTTCCTCCTTGAACTTGTCTCCAGCATCTTTGAATACATCTCTTTCTGCTTCAGCTGATTATAGAGTGGATGCTGTTCTCTGAAATTGGATATCTGACCTAGTTGGATTCAAAGGCAACAATGATCCTATTAGCATTAGAAGATAGCAGTCGGTAGTTTATATCACACGATGGCAACACACTTAACCTCTGTGGTTACCCCTGTTGAAGGCAGGGCTTTGCAGGACAGAGCCACTGCTGAGATAAACCATTGTGGTGAGAACAAGGAATATAAAACCTGGGGAGTAGGCTGGCTACTTCAAACTGCACAGAGTGTTTAAAGAAAGAAATAACAACCTCAGGGTTTTTTGCCCCCTTTTTCCTTTTAAAAAAAGTCTTCTGTGTAGTGTTATATGTCAATTATACCTCAATTTTAAAAAAAGAGCCTTATTAGCTATAAACAGCTAATTTATTAAAATGGCTACATATATTGACGTAGAATAAACTGCATATATTAAAAGTATACAATTTGATGTTTTGATATATATATGCACACACACACCCCTGTGAAACCATCACCACAATCAAGACAATGAATATCCATTACCCGCTAGAGTTTCCTTGTGCCCCTTTGTAATCCAGCCCTCCCGCTCTTTGCCTCCTTGCCATTCCCAGGCAACCATTAGTCTGCTTTCCATCTCTACAGATTCGTTTGCATTTTCTAGAATTTTTCTATAAATGGAATAATACAGTATACACTCTCTTTTGTCTGGCTTCTCCCACTCAGGATAATTATAATAATTTTGAGGTTTATTCATGTTGTTGAATATATCAATAGTTCATCCCTTCTTATTGTTGAGTATAATCCATCGCATGGGTATACCGAATTTATCTGTTCTATTGTTGATGGGTTTTAGGTTGTTTCTAGTTATAAATAAACATGCTATAAATATTAGCATACAGGACGTTGTGCAGACATATGCTTATATGCTTTCATTTTTCTTGGGTAAATACCTAGGAGTGAAATTGATCATTATATGGTATGCGTATGCTTAGCTTTTTAAGAAACTGCCAAGATGTTTCCCAGTAGCTGAGCCATTTGACATCCCCACGAGCAGGGTGTGAGAGTTCCAGTTGCTCCATATCCTGCCCCACACTTGGTATGATCCCTCTTGAATTTTAGCCCATTCTAATCGATGTGTAGTGCTATCTTGTTGTGATTTTAATTTGCTTTTCCCTGATGACTAAGCATCTTTTCATGTCCGTATGTGTTATCTACATATTTTCACCCATTTTTGGTGAAGTATCTGTTCAGATCTTTTGCACATTTTTATTGAGTTGTTTTCTCATTATTGAATTTAGAGTTCTTTACAGATGCTGCATACAAATCCTTTATCAGAAACATGATCTGCAAATAATTTCCCCCAGTCTGTGGCTTATCTTTGCATTCATTTAACAATGTCTTTTCAAAGTTCTTAATTTTAATGACATCTAATTTATCAATACATTTTTGAATAAGCTGAAAAAGAATGATTTTGACTTTTGGTATTATGTCAAAGAAATCTTTGTAACCCAAAGTCACAAATATTTTTTCCTATGTACTCTTTTTTTTAAAAAATTTTATTTATTTATTTGAGAGAGAGAACACAAGTCGGGGGGGAGGGGCAGAGGGTGAGGAAGAAGCAGACTCCCCACTGAGCAGGGAGCCCTACATGGGACTGGATCCCAGGACTCCAGGATCATGACCTGAGCCAAAGGCAGACCCCCAACCCACTGAGCCACCCAGGTGCTCCTTCCTGTGTACTCTTCTTACAGTTTTAGGTTTTACATTTAGGTCTATGATAAATTTTGTGTTAATTTTTTGTGCGTTAATTTTTTTGGTGTTAAGATGGAGATTGCAAACTTTTTGTGAACGGATCAAATAGTAAAGATTTTAGGCTTTGTGGTCCATCTGATCTCTGTCATAACTACTCAACTCTGTCATGTAGTGTAAAAGCAGGCTGAGAGAATAAATACATGTGTGGCTGTGTTTCAATAAAACTTTATTTATTTAAGATTTTATTTTTTTAAGTAATCTCTACATCCAAAGTGGGACTTGAACTTCCAACTCCAAGATCAAGAGTTACAGCCTCCACAGACTGAGCCAGCCAGGTGCCCTAAAACTGTATTTATAAAAACAGGTAATGGCCACATTTGGCCCACTGGCCAGAGTTTGCTGACCCCTTCTTCAAACACCACTGAAACTCCTTGGCAGTAGAAGCAGCTCCATCCATCCCTGTCTGTTGGGTCTGGTCCTGCCTTGTTTAACCAACCTTAGGCACCTCACCGCAGGTAGGCACCTCGCAAGAGAATGACAATTCTTTTCATGGCCCACTTCTACACTTCTTCGTTGCTTTCCGACCAATAACTAGGGGCATATTCCTGTATGGCCCCAGAGGACCAAGTCAAAAATCTGACTCAGGAAGAGCTGTCCACATGCCAAACAAAGCAAACTATTAAGTCATTCAACTTCATCCTCCCTGCCTGCTTTGGGTTAACAAAAAAAGTCAAAAAGGTTAGGTCAAATTCTGCCCCTAATGCTGTGTGATATTGATCCCTCCACGTGTCCTTCCTCTGCATCCCCATCTGTGTGTGTTGGGGGTGGGGGAGATTTCTCCTAACACTTTCAATGTTATTGAGTAGATAAGAATAAGACAATACATTTCTTACTCACCTGGTTCATTCTTTACCAGACAATTCCAAAGCTGCCTTTCTCCTTGAATAGTTTTTAAAGACTGCTTTCAGTCTTTTTTAAAAAAGCACTATACAAATGCAAGGTATTGTTACTATTTTCTCTCTAAGTAATTCTAGAAAGCCCAACCCCAGGATTTCGCAATCTGTCACTGTCCCTTGGTGCCTCTGCCTGTTGCCAGGGAGAGAGATTATCCCAGCTTGGGGAAGGTCAGCCAGCCCCAACAAGATTTCTAACACAGCCTAGCTTGCTGTGCCGTCCCCAATCACAGATCCAAAGTCAGTGACACCGAGACTGGACGAGACCACTCCAACGCCAAACAGAATAGCCACTGAGAGGAGAAAAACACTCAGCACCACAAACTCCTCACACGCCTGTGATCACCACCCACGCCTGCAACAGGGCCCAGCTCTCTAGTCGGCCCGGCAGACAAGCTGCGGTCTGCCAGAATCCTGAAAGAGGGAATGTCTTTGAGAACAGAGACCTCGGGGTGCCTGGGTCATTAAGCGTCTGATTTTGGCTCGGGTCCTGATCTCAGGGTCCTGGGATCGGGCCCCGTGTCAGGCTCTGTGCTCCGCGGGAAGCCTGCTTCTCCCTCTCCCCCTGCTTGTGTTCTCTCTCTCGCCGTGTCTCTCTCTGTCAAATAAATAAATAAAATCTTTAAGGGTAAAAAACAAAAAAGAACAGAGACCTCATCTGCATGGCCCTGGGGGCCCTGCTTTGAACACAGCAGAGATGAAAGACCAAATCTCCCAGAACACTAGAGGAGCTGGTACACATGGAGCACAGACATAAAAATATTTATCACAGTCCTCCATAAATGTATGCAAGAGCCTGAGACCCGGAGATGTACCTCATTCCATGCTTACCTATTAAATGAACATCTGGATCTATTAAGAATCAATTTATTAATTGGCTATAATTAAGAATGACTCCAATTTTACCTAAGGGTGAATAATTTGAAAAGGAATTTCTCATCATTGTCCTGATCCTCATAACAAGTGGTCAAGGGGGTAGGAGAGCATTGTTACACTTGCTGGCTGGGGACTGCAGTTCAGAGAGGTGAAGTGACCTGTGAGACCTCCAGGTCTTCTGACACCAAGCTTAGAGCTCTTCCCTAGTTGAATTGGCTCTGCCTACCAATAAAGAGACAGCTGTTAGGGCCAGATGGGGGTCCCTCCCCACCACTGCCACCTCCCCTCTTCTAACCTTGCAGTATTGCCTCTGGCTTATAAAACAAATGCATTAGGGAGTAAGCAGCATGTTTTCTTTACAAAATGATTTGCCATAGAGAGTTTTGAATAGTACTCTCCCCAAGGGCATCTAAAAAAAGGTTCAAACTATAAAAGTGGTATGTAAACCCAGTTTGGGGAGATATCATTATATTGTCTAAGGTTCATATACATGGTCAATTACATGTACAGATAGCCATTGGGTAATTTAAGTCAGGATGAGACAAAATGACCTCTGTAGAGTATAGGAGTGTTTGTCTCTGATGCTTTCTCTCTTATACTCCATAAAGGGGTTGTGGACTCACTCTGTGTGTGTGTGTGTGTGTGTGTGTGAGTGTGTACTCATAGAAGGGGTGTATAAACAGCGGGAGAAAGCCTGGCTTTAAGTACAAGGCTGAAGTTCAGTGATGCTGCCTTCCAAGAAGGTAGCCTTTGACTTTTCTAATGAAAAATTAATAGGCACTTACTTGCTGCTGCCTTTAATTACATTTGCTAGAGACAAGTGTCTGCCAACCAGCATGGCTCTGGCTGTTTTCTTTGCTGGATCTGCTCTCAGCAAAGCCCACTGGTTTGGGAGAAAAAAGGGTGCCATTTTGGCTGAGCACTTGAAGAGGCAGAAACATCAATGGGTGAAGATTTTGTCACATTTTTTTGCTAAGGGGTCTCCCCCATTAGCATTTACCTGACAGAGAAGTTGAACCAAAAACACCTTGGTAGAACACGGACCAGAATTCTAAACCTGTGGTCTGAGGACCTCGAAGGACTGAGGAAATCTTGAAAGAGGGCCAGAAGGGTCTGTCTACAGACAGAAAGTCCTGTCTCTGGGCATAATAAACACGCTTTCCCCTACAGATACAGAACCATTTTTCTAACATGTAGATGCTATTGGGACTAATAAAGTATTAATTCGTTTAAATCAATTGTTAAATTTAAATAGCCTTTACCATTAAGCATTTTCTTAACTAAAAGTGGGGTCCTTGACAATTTTTTACCTTACAAATGGGCTTCGAAAGAAAAAAAGAGGACCTTCACCCAGGAAAAAACTAGGAGCTTAAACCTAGGATATTCTTTCTGTAACTGTGAAGTAGGGTTACTGAAGGAATGGTCTTTCTGGACCTCACTCTTTTTCCCTATTTTTTTAACTGCTTTATTGAGATATTATTTGCATTCCATAAAGCTCATCCATTCAAAGTGTAATTCAATGGTTCTTAGTATCTTTACAGAGTTGTGGAACCATCACCACAATGGGAAGACAGTTTCCCCCATGCTGTTGTACTCGTCAGCAGCTGTCCCCACCTCTCCTCCAGCCCCCAGCTCTAAGCGACCGCTGATCTACCCTCCTCCCTCCGTAGATTTGCCCCTTTGGTACATTTCACATAAATAGGATGGCACAATAGGTGGTCTTTTGTGACTAGAGGAATGTTTTGAATCCTGGGAACTCCATCCACTCTTTGGATACCCAATCTCTGTGTATATTTAAGACCTTTCTCGCCTCTCCCAAAAGCCTTTCTTGCTCCCCCAGCCTATAGGAATATTTTTCTCCTATTAGTTCACAGCCTCTTGTTTAGAGTGTTCAAGAAGCACCCGGCATAAGCTGCAGGATATGCTCTCTGCTGACGTGGCACTGCTTTGCCGCTCTTTCTGTTGATTCCCACACCTCTGACTTCTTGAGGGTGCCATCTTGCTGGCACACTTCTTGAGCTCTACCTGCCCCCCAACTCAACTGTGCCCAACATAGTCTTCTGCTTGAAATGGATAATCAGTTTATGTGTGTTGAAAGAATAAACGACTCATGGGGATGTTTCCAGACTTTTAGATAAAGCGCAAGAAAGCAAGCAAATCAAGAACAGGAACCAAGATAAAGCATGGAACGTGGGCATTAGAGTCCAAAGGGTCGGCAGCTGCTGATCAGGTGCGAACTTGAATTGACTGGAAGGTATTAAAAGGCCCCCTGGGCAGCAAAGGGTCTCTCACCGTACCTCCAGTAGAAACTGAAAGAACATATTAGTCATTCCTTCAGCTGAAGGCATTAACCGCCTCCATTAAAATGCAAATGTCAACACCTGGGAGAGTGGCAGATGGAGCTATTATCAGCCATTTCCACCTCAGCTACAATCTGAGCTCTTTAAATATTTCCTGTTCCCTGAGGCCCAGAGGTTTGGAACAGTGTAGGTCTGGAAAAATCTAGGGGCCGGTTCCCTATGGCCAATTGCAAACTTCTTACTATCCTTGATTTCCAAGGCAAGGAAGCCAGATGTCAAGAGTGAGAGAGAGGGCTGATATCTTTGGTTCTTCCTAACTGCTGGTGGGGGATGGGCTAGAGTGGCAAATGGCTCCTAGGGACCCCAGGGACCCCAGCCACCCACGCCCAATGGCTAAGACACTGGGCCCCAAGCCTCCAAGGATGACCCACCCTCAGGGCACTGCGTGCTCCATCCTGTTAGCGACTCTCTGATTTGGGGATAACAATCATCTAGTTTGAAGGGTGGGGCTTCATCTCAAAATGCAAATGTCTGGGGGAGAGTGACACACTTTTGGGAATGGGGTGATCTTTAAGATTCTTTCACCCTAGAGAGAGCCCAGGGGTCTTAGAGTTCCTGAACTCCATGTGAAGAATACATTACCGGGCAGGGCAAAGTTCTTTTTTCACCCTCAAAGCCTAACTAGCTTCTATTTCTGCCCTCTTCCTTCTCGCTCCCAGGTACCTGTGCCCTTCTCTGTTCCATTTGTCTTGGGAAATGCTCAGTGGTCCTAGGCATTCTCTCCTTCCTCTCCCTCACTTATCCCCGCTCCTAAGCAGCAAGCATTCATTCTCTTAGTGCCCCTGCCTTGGTGGGGCCTTAGCGGGGAAGCTTGCTGATCAGACTCATTCACAATGACTTGGTAACAACTAACAGCCCTGGCGTGAATCCTTCAGTCTCCAAGAGGTATCTGCATTCTTTTTGTTCAACCACTTTATTGAGACATAATTTACATACCGTAAGGTTCACCTGGTGAGTTAAACTGTACAATGTTTTTTAGTATGTTTCTTGAGTTGTGCAATCATTACCATAACCTAACTTTAGAACATCTTCATAACCCCTCTAAAGAACCCGTGTGCCCATGAACCACCACTCCCCATTCCTCCCCATCCCTAGGCCCAGGTAACCACTAATCTACTTTCTGTCTCTACTTTCTGTCTCATTTTAAGGGAATAATTGTCATCCCAAAGCATGACTACCTAATGGAAGAATTTTAAGCAGTGTGAGGGAAGGTATTTTTAGGTAGGGGAGTAGTACTGATACCCACTTCTACAAATATTTCTAAAAATTCTTAAATATTAATATTATAATTTCTGAAATAGAAATATTCTTCCAAAAAGAAGCCCAGGAGAGTGAAGAATGAAATCCCAAAGTGTAACTGAGGCACAAGAGGGAGGCTGACTGGAGGGAGGAGAGGGTATCAGCAGATCTCCCAAAGGACCTGCAGTATCCTGAGGCGTGTGGTCACCTCACCTCTGTAAACCCAAGTACTCATTCCAGAAAGAGTCCTGACGTGGCGTTGGGTCAGCCCCTATCTGATGACAATAGCCAGGTGCACATCTGGGAGTTGGTCTTCAAAATTCCTGCCTTTCGTTCCTTTCCTAGTTCTCTTCTGCCCTTAAGGACTCCTCCTCTTCCCAGGGCTTGACTCCTGGGTTTCAGCCTTCCACAGATGTCTGCCAGCCAATGGCATCATTCCCATCATATCACTTTGGGCTCAGTCTACATGCGCTCTGCAAGAGCTTCCTTACCCCTCCCCTAAGCTCTTGGATCTTGTTTATTCAGTCTAGTTACATCATTGCCGGAGTTTGCCTTCCAAAACATAACTGACCAGAATATTCCCGTCCCCAAATTCAGTGGCTTTTTATTTTATTTTTTTAAGACTTTTTTTTTTATTTATTTGACAGAGAGAGAGAGAGCACAGCAGGTGGAGTAGCAGGTAGAGGGAGAAGGAGAAGCAGGCTCCCTGCTGAGCATGGAGGCCGATGCGGGGCTCGAACCTAGGACCCTGGGATCGTGACCTGAGCCGAAGGCAGTTGCTTAACCAACTGAGCCATCCAGGCGCCCCTCAGTGGCTTTTTAAACTGAAGCCCCCCCTCCCTCTACACAGTGTTCAAGAGTCCAACCTACCCCTCCCTCTTCATCTCCCCCTTCCCCTTTCCCCCCCCCCCCCCCCCCCCCCCCCGCCGCCCCTGCCCAGCAGACTCCATTCTGCTCATTATTCCTCAGATGTACCATTTGTTTATCATCAAACAGTTATGGGGCACCTCCTATGTGCCAGACACCAGGCTAAGCCCAGGGCACAAGAATGAGTAAGATACCAACTCTGCCCTCAAGGAGTTCAGCTGACTGTGGAGACTGTTCTGAAAACAAGTTAAGAAAATACAATGTGACAAGTGCTATAATAGAGATAAAAACAAGGTGGGCTGGGAGCTGAGGAGGAGGAAGCACCTCACAGCCTGGGTGAGGCATTAGAGAGCGTTTCACAGAGGTGCCACAAATGTGATTTGTGCAGAGTAGGAAAGGTGCTCTCTACAGAGGCTTAAAGGGCAGCTCAGGGTGGTAGGGTGACATGGGGAAGTGGTGGGCAGTGAAAACAGGCGGCGGGGGGAAGAAGCTGTTTTGTGGACAGTTTTCAGTTAGGGGCTGTGACCTGCAGGATCAAAGTGGGGGACAAAGTGGAAGACAGATTGAGGGCAAGGAGGAAGGAGGAAGGAGAGAGCTGGAGAGTGTCCAGGCAAGGAGCAGGGAGGATGTGTGGGAAGGTAGTAGCTAGAGAATGCGGAAGACAGATGGGAAAAGTGGAGGGTGTAGCAGCAGGGCTTTGGGACAGGGATAGGAGGGGAGGAGGGTTCACCACTCAAAGATCAGGGAGATTGGGGGACGGTGATTCCACAAGTGGTGAGAAAACAGGGAGGAGCAGGCTTCTTGGGAGACAACCTGAACTTACTTTTAGACAAATTGAATCTGTCCCTGGTGGGTACCAAGGAGCATCCACGGGAGGCTCTCCAGTGGTCACGGCTAAGCTTGGAACTGGGAAGGAAGGCAGGGGCTGAAGATAGAAATTTCAGAAATACCTTAAGGAAAAAAAAATTTACCCTTTGACCCAGCAATTCTCCTTGTAGGCATTTCTTCTAAGGATATAAAGATGTGTGTGAAGATTTATCTGCAAAAATGCTCATTGTTTATAACAGTAAAAGAGTGGAAACTTTTTATAAACTGCTATGACAGTGAAAGATACCCAACAGTAGGGGATTGGTTAAATAAATTATGCCATATTCATGCAATGGAATTCTGTTTGGACAATAAAATGAATATTGTAGATGAGTGCTTACTGACATGAAAAAAACTATATTTAGCTAAGTAGAAAAATGTAGACTGTAAAATTATTTGTACAGTAAAAGCCCTATTTTTAGCACTATTTTTTGTTAAAAAATTAAGATGTTAATGGTTCTTTCTAGGAGGTATGATTATGAATGTTTGCTTTTGTCTTTTTTTGTTAGTTTTTCTACACTTAATCATAAATGGTTTTTTTGGTAAGATGATGCTTATTTTATTTTTTAAAAAATTTTTAAAAATTTACTGGGGAGAAAGAGGGGCAGAGGGAGAGGGAGAAGCAGACTCCCAGAGGAGCAGGGAGCAATTCTCCTCTACCTGGGAATTGGGTAGGTACATCATTCCAAAGATCAAGGTCCTCATCGACCGGCAGTTAAGTCCTTTTCTCCACTCCTGACTCTCTGTGGCTGGTGCTGTGCAGGAGTATCTGGTCATTCGAGGTCCAGCGGGAACCCCGCTTTACTCTGGGTTAACAGCTCGCTAGGTGTACAGGAGGTAGTTTGGTGCTGAAGAAAGATCTTTCGGTCCCAAGTTGGGGAACTTGTGTGACCACGGCAAGCTAATCACACTCTCGAAGTCTCTCGGTTTCGGATCTATAAGTTGGGAATAGTCACATGCGCCCTGTTTGTTCTCTGTCACACCCCAGGGCTACTGAAGGAAGCCAAGTAAGATTTAAAAAAACGAAAGAACAAAAGAAAGAGAGAGGGAAGGACGGAAGGACGGACGGACGGAAGGAAGGAAGGAAGGAAGGAAGGAAGAAAAAGTGTGACCAGGCAAAAGCTCCTCACAAACGCCAGGTGTTCCTAGTGCTGTCTGCAGGGCTCCCTCTCGGTAACTACCCACCAAAGCGTTCCTGCCCGCCCCGCCCTGGCTGCATCAGCCTCACCCACTGCATCTCCATCTTTTCCGTCACTGCCTTCCTGCGTCTCAGAGATCCTCAATTTCTCCATCTCCCCCGTCCATTTCCGGGTCTGGCTCTCGGGCCCCTCCGGGGACTCTGGTCTCCGGCTCCCTACGGCAGCCGCTGCCCCGGCGCCCCCAGCCCGGTGCGCCCTCCTTTGGCACGGCCGCCCGGCCAGAGAATCGCCCAATAAGAGCGCGGGACTCAAGTCTGACAGCTCAGGAAGCGGCCAATCGAGCCGGGCCAGGGAAGGGGGGCGCAGCGCGGGGGCTGAAGTTGGGTTGAATGGGGGAGGGGGATTAAAGGGGGATACAAAAGAGGGGAGCTTGGACTAGGGGCGCAAGAACCCAAGCAGGGGGCGGGGGAGGAGCGCACGCCACCCAGGTCCAGCGAAGGGACCGCCGACTGGACGAGGCTCCAGGCGCCAGGGAGGGAGGGGGCGCGGCGAGAAATTTAGGTGAGGAAGGGGAACTGGGGACCCCGCGGCCCCGGGCGCCTCACGGGGCCTGGCCTGAGGATGCCGGCGGGGCGCAGAGGCGGGGGCCGCGGCCCGGCCGGGGGCGGGGGCGGCCGCGCGCGGCTCTGAGCCGAGGCCGGAGCGGCGCGGGGGGCGGGGAGGTGGCGGGAGGAGGGGATGCGGAGGGCTCTCAGGCGGCGGCGGCGGCGGCGGCGGCGGCGGCGGCGGCGGCAAGCGGGCGAGAAGGAAGGAGCGGCGCGAGCGGCCGGAGCGGCGCAGGGCCCGAGGCGTGCATGGCGCGCCCTGAGCCCGGCTCCCGCGGGCCTCCCCGGAGCGCCCCCGGGCCGCAGCAGCTCTTGGGCGGACCCCTCTCGGCCGGCTGCATCTGAGCCCTGGCCCTCGATCTCTGGATGCTGCACTTCCCGGGAGAAGCCCGCCTGCTTTGGGGCACAACGGCGGCGGCGCTGCGCCGGATTCCGCCCTCCGCCTAGTTCTTCTGCGCCCGGCCACGGTGGGCCGGCAGCCGGCGGCAAGGAGCCTGGGGCTTACGGAGTCGGCGCGGCAGCCCTCCTGGGCCAGCGGGTCCGGGCCAGCCCCGGTCGGTTTGGGGGGAAGGAGGAGGCGAGAGGGGAAGGGCCGCGCCGCAGGAGCCGGTCTTCGCCTCCGCCCCCTGCGCGGACGCGCTGAAAGCTCGGCTCGGCTTTCGCGGGGGCCTCGCTCCCACTCTCGCTGCGGGAGGTGGGGGATGCGGGCGACGGCCCCCCTGGGCTCCAGGACCCACCCCCCAGGGCCCGGGAGCTGTTGCTCCGCCCGCCGCCCCCTCCCCCGTCCTCTCCACCCCCCATCCCACCTCCCCACCCCTCGTAAGAAAATAATGCTGCCTGGCGCCCGCACCTCCCAGTCGCTCCTAGTCCGCCGCGAGGAAAGGGTACCCGCTCGGTCTCCACGCCGGGACCCCCGCCTCGCCGCCCTAGCCTCCGGCTCGCCGCGTGTGCCGCTGGGCCCCGCTTAGGCAGAATCTGCGAGCGCCGCGCCCCGGCATTGCCAGCCCCGGGGAGGCGCCGCCCGCAAGGACACCTCTCCGTCCCGCCTCGTCCGCAACTCCGGTCCTCGTCGAGCTCGAAGCGAACCAGGAGTCCGGACGTCCCTCTGCGCGCGGCGCAGCGGCTCGAGCGGTCCCCGCTGCCCCAGCTCGGAGCCAACTCCATCTCGGACCTGGGACTCCAGACGCGGATTCTCAGCCACTTCTCACCTCGGGGCTGTGCCTGCCTCCCCGCTTGCCCTCCTGCTGCCCTGCTTCTCCGCTCAGGACGGGGGTGCCAAGATGCCCCGCTGCTGCGCAGGGCCCCGGGCCGCCCCCGACGTGTGACCCCAGCCTGGTCCCCCTGCTCGGCCGTCCGCCGTCCCCTTGGAGACCCCCGGCCCGGCCCCCGGGGGAGGAGGAAGAAGACGACGAGGCCGAGAGGGGGATGTCCGGCTCCAAAAGCGTGAGCCCCCCGGGCTACGCGGCGCAGACAGCGGCCGCGCCGGCGTCCCGGGGAGGCCCGGAACACCGCTCGGCGTGGGGGGAAGCGGATTCCCGCGCCAATGGCTACCCCCACGCCCCTGGGGGTTCGACCCGCGGCTGCACCAAGAAACCCGGGGGGGCGGTGACCCCGCAGCAGCAGCAGCGCCTGGCCAACCGCTGGCGCAGCGACGACGACGACGATCCTCCGCTGAGTGGCGACGACCCCCTGGCCGGGGGCTTCGGCTTCAGCTTCCGCTCCAAGTCGGCTTGGCAGGAACGCGGCGGCGACGACTGCGGTCGCGGCAGCCGCCGGCAGCGCCGGGGCGCGGCCGGCGGGGGCAGCACCCGGGCGCCCCCTGCGGGTGGCGGTGCCGGCTCGGCGGCGGCGGCCGCGGCGGCGGGCGGGACGGAGGTGCGCCCTCGCTCGGTGGAGCTGGGCCTGGAGGAGCGGCGGGGCAAGGGCCGCGCGGTGGACGAGCTGGAGGCCGGCGCCGTCGAGGGCGACGAAGGGGCGGGGGATGGCGGCAGCTCGGCAGAATCAGGCGCGGGGCCCGGCGCAGTGCTGTCGCTGGGTGCCTGCTGCTTGGCGCTGCTGCAGATATTCCGCTCCAAGAAGTTCCCGTCCGACAAGCTGGAGCGGCTGTACCAGCGCTACTTCTTCCGTCTGAACCAGAGTAGCCTCACCATGCTCATGGCCGTGCTGGTGCTCGTGTGCCTCGTCATGCTGGCCTTCCACGCGGCGCGGCCCCCGCTCCAGCTGCCCTACCTGGCAGTGCTGGCGGCTGCGGTAGGTGTCATCCTCGTCATGGCTGTGCTCTGCAACCGCGCCGCCTTCCACCAGGACCACATGGGCCTGGCCTGCTACGCGCTCATCGCCGTGGTGCTGGCCGTGCAGGTGGTGGGCCTGCTGCTGCCCCAGCCGCGCAGCGCCTCCGAGGGCATCTGGTGGACCGTGTTCTTCATCTACACCATCTACACGTTGCTGCCTGTGCGCATGCGGGCCGCGGTACTCAGCGGAGTGCTCCTGTCGGCCCTCCACCTGGCCATCGCCTTGCGCACCAACGCCCAGGACCAGTTCCTGCTCAAGCAGGTAGGAGCGCACCTGGACGGAGGGACTGTAGACTGTGGGGTGGGCAGGCCTTGGCCTGACTCCAAAGAGAAGCAACCTATCACCCTTTCTAAAGTGATGAAAGAGCCAGAAAGACTTGCCTGTGCCAGTTAGTGGTGCCTTCAGAGCCTCTTAACCCCCTTTGAGCCCCAGCATGTTCATTTACAAAAAGATGCCCTTGCGCCGGAGAAGACACGTAGCCACTAATGGGGGGATATGAGTGAGGAAGCAGAGTTGGAGCAGAAAATTCTATGGAGAGATCCTCCTTCCCTCCCCTGCCCCTCTATATAAAAGGCCCCTCACAAAAGTGGCTGGACCCTGTAGCAACCTCTCCCTCCTCGTTTGTTAAGGATTTCTGGATAGAGGGTTGGGGAGGGGAGCTCCTGGGCACCCCTTGCCCAGTCTCAAGGAGGAGAAATGATAACCCTGCCAGTTGTCTGAGGCTGGGGTTTTGGGAGCTGGAGATATCCCTGAACTTGAGGGAGGACTGACAAGTTTGTTTTGCTTACAAAAGTGCCCTAAGCCAAAAAGCTGCCTTCAGCAAAGGTGGGAAGGAGCCTCTGCCATGTGTGTGGTGGTAGTCCCCCTCCTGGCCTGAGCAGAAAGCTAGTGTTGGGCGGCGTGACCCCTTTCCTTGGGTGTTCCTGGCTATTGCTTGTGGTGAGGACTTTTTATTCCTGCTAAGACTGGTTCCATGCGCTCACAATGGTGGGCTCTGGAGGAATTAAAACCTCTGCCTGGTTAACTGGTGACGCCGCTGAAGGCTTCTGGGAGAAAGGTGTGCTTGCTCTCCTGATCTCAGATGAGACCAGTCCCTCTGACATGCACACCTGCTTCCTTTAGCAGTGGCCTTGTCTGGAGCTCCATGGGCCTCATCCATTGACCCCTGCTGAACCTACTTGTTTTCGTGCAGCTCAGCTGTGAGAGTCAAGTGAGCCCTTGATGCAGGCTAGTTTCTCGACTATGGACCCCACTGCACCCCACACCTCTTTCCGGGTGTCTGCGTCCTCTGATAGAACCTCTAACCATATTCCATTGGCATTGCCTTTCTCCTCCTCGCTTCTGATGCCTTTTCTCAGACTTTGATCCTTTTGGGTACTGCATCTTCCTTGAGGGGTTTTCCTGTGCCCCCAGCTTCCCGGGTGTGGTACCCTTCTTGCCACAGGGAATAGCACCAGTATGGGCTTCAGGGAGCTGGGCTCTAGCTGCCCCTCCAAAGTACTCTGTGACTGGGAGGAAGAGGATCTGCAGCCTCTCTGGGCCCCGGGTTCTTTTCTCGAGAATGAGGGAATTGTGTATGCTCCTTCCAGTTCCAACCTCTGTGCCAAGCCTCACCCTCTGTGCCAAGCCTCACCTCCTACCAGGAGCCCCTCCTTCCGTTCCAGCCATACTGGCCTCTCCCTCTTCTGCATGGTTAACAATAGAGTCAGAGCCACAGAGTGGAGCACTTACTTATTTTCCAGTGCCCATTGGTTTTGCTCCCCATCCAATGTAAGCTCCTTGGGTGCAGGATTCCTGACGTGTATGTTTTTTCTTCTCCACCCTCTCTTCCTTGTCTAGCACATTTTAGGGTACTTAGTAGGGATTTAATAACTGCTTGCCAATTTGGTTGTGTTCCAGTGAGTGGAGTAGGTGGGGCTGTTGAAGCCTAGTTAAAGTTTTTCTGATCTGGAATCAGAAGGAAAACAAAAATCTTTAGAGATCAGCTTTGAACTTGAGAGAGGAACCTATCAAGAGGGGGTGGTGTAAGAAAAAGTTAACTGCTATTATTAGTGCTTATAAAGGCTCCGACTCTTTCTGACCTGAGGACCCAGGCTATCACACGGATGTCGGATGTCTATTCCTGGCTTGGGTAGAAGGCAGGTTGCTTGGATGGGTGTAGCTTTTCTGCAGAGGGAAGGGCTTGTCGTCCACATGGAGAAGCAGAGATTTCCAGGATCATTCACGGTATTTTTTCTGAACCAGCCCAGGCCATCCTAGATGTATGGTTTCAAGAGACTGGAGTCAGATCCCAAGAAAGGAGTTCTGGTCCTGGGGTGCTCCAACCCCACCTTAGCATGACAATGCCCTGGCCACAGCAGAGTGACTGTCTGACTGACTCCCCTTCTTTCTCTGGCAAATCCCCTTCCCTCCCCCACCTTCGCCACCTCCCACCCCATGCTGCTTTTACCCATTGCAGTCTTTAGACTTGGCTGTAGGCTTTTGGGTGGATTTACACTTAACTTCTCCCGATCTGCTCCGTGGAGGACAGCAGAGCTTGTTAGTGATGGTCCAGGACAAGGGAATGCAAACATTCTATTTGGCTTCAGAGAAAACTGTATTTTGGGGGGTCTGTATTTGATTATGCCTGATAGAAAATTTATGTTCCTTAACCAAATCCTGATGGATGGAAGGGAATGATAGGCGGGACAGTCCAGTATTAACCTCTGCTTCAGATTACCCCAGAGCAGCAGGTGTTTGAGGCTGGCTGGCATTAGATGCCTTGTTCTTTTCTTTGATAAAGACACATGTCCAGGGAAATGGTGGGGGGGGCAGTGCATGGTTTCTAATGTTGGGGCTTTGGAAATCCCCCCCCCCATCCCACGTGCCTTGTAGGCCCTGGGTAAACTGTGTTCTTCACTTCTCCTCCTGCAGGGCTGACCCCCTTGCTCCCACAGCCCACGTCCTCAATGTCATTATCTGACCTGGGTATTTTCTTCTTCCCCACCCCCTCTTTATGTTTGGGGCTCTGTCCTTTGCTCCAGTTAGGAGGAGAAATACTTGGTTTCTCAACCGGTGCCTCCTGAGGGTTTTTACTCAAAAGATAACCAAGAGGTAGCCCTCTTTGGGGGATGGTGTTTCTTCCCTTCCTATATCTTTTGCTCTAGCTCTTCCCCCGGTATCCATCCCCCTCCCCCTCTGCTTTCCCTCTCACTTCCTTTCTCCTCCCGCCCCCCTCCTTCCTGTCCCCTGTTGCTCTCTGCCCACCTTCCCTCTCCTCGGCCTGCTGGCTTGTGCTGCTTCCCCATCTCCTACTCCCTGTTTGCAGCCTCTCAGCGTCTCCTGTGCTCTTGTCTCTCTGTTGTCTCTTCCGTGGGATACAGCAGGAGCGTCACAGGGTTGTTTTTTTCCTCCTTCTTTGCCTGTTAGAAGTCCCTCCGCTACACCCATACCATAAATAACACTCGAGCATCTGCCAAACACATTCCTCACTTGTGTTAATAGGGCTGCAATGATGCCGAGCCTGTTGCCATGGCGACCTCATTTTTGTTTGATGGTATCCCACTCTGCTACATAAAGCCTCTGCACGCACTCACACACAAACAAGCACACTCACACAACCATTACATATGCTTAGCTATTAAAGATCATCTTGGAGGGGTGCCTGGGTGGCTCAGTCAGTTAAGCGGCTGCCTTCGGCTCAGGTCATGATCCCATGGTCCTGGGATCGAGCCCCACGTCTGGCTCCCTGCTCAGAGGAGAGCCTGCTTCTTCCTCTCCCTCTGCCTGCCACTGCGCCTACTTGTGCTCGCTCTCTATCTCTCTTTCATATAAATAAATAAAAATCTTTTAAAAAAAAGATCATCTTGGAGAAAATATCTTTGGGCCCTGTGGGGGCAGGTGGTCACCGGCCCGAGGAGATGAGCATCCCTGCCGTCCAGTGTTACTCCAGCAGGTGATAATGGATGGGAGAGAAAAGTAGAGAGTCCTGTTCAGATGTGGGTTATTATTATTCTGCAGCCACATTAGGCCTGCCCGACGTGGTTTCTGAGAAGACTCTGATCCCGCGCATGTCCCTGTGAGCTTGGGAGAGCTGTGAGAAGGATGGGTCATCCCTCATGGTGTGGGATGACCCATCCTCCTTCCCCGCACATCTTCACCTCCTTCCTGTCTTCCCCCGTGACCCTTTTGGAGAAACTCCGTGATGTCCTGCATTTCGTCCTTTGTGCCCGTTTGAACCTGTAACTGTCACCAGTCGTCCCAGAGATCAGAGAGGCACAGGCGCTGTGTGGGTGATGTTCTGTGACTGTGAGCACGTGTGAGTGTCTGTAGCTAGGAGGCTGGGGATGGAGGGGGTGGGGATGCAGAGCGCGAACCAACTGCTGTGTATGTGCGGGTGTGTCTGCCCGTGTGTGTGCGCGCACACGTGTCTGTGTGTGTGTGTGTCTGTTGTGTGGGCTGACCCCAGCAATGGAGGTGGGCGTGGGGAAGCCTTTGTGTTGACTTCCAAAGGAGATCATTGCAGCTCTGTCCTGTTTACTCTTGGCTTGGTGGCTGGCTTCCAGGGGTGGCCGTTTTTTGCCTTTCTGGTTCTGGGCCTTCACTGCCCTTCCGACCTTGACCTCTGGCTCCTCAGGGCAGTACCCTGGATGCACATCCCCTACTTTCCCTAATGAAGTTGGGGGCTAGACTCGAGATACAAGGCTCCTATCCTTCCCTTTCCAAGACTCTTCCTGCTGCCCACTGACTCAGCTGCCCAGGGAGCTCCACGGCCGCCTCCTTGCCCTGGAGCTCGGCCCAGAGGCCTGTGTGGTGGGTCACTGTGTTGGCTGCATGTGCGCTGCCGCCGGCCACTCCCCCCGGCTCACTGGGGTGCTGAGGGGGGGGACGCACTTCTCCTGCAATGGCTGGCATTGCCTGCCACCCGTTATTCCCCCCATTTCTGGACAGGAGACACCAGGCCTTAGTGAACTCCAGCAGCAGCAGTGGTCTGGGCTTGGCGGTGGGCTCTGAGTTTGGAGCCGAGGAGGGTCTGCTTGGGTGTTTTGTTTTTTTTTTTGCTAATTGTTTTTGCCAATTCTCCTTGCTAATTGTTTTCAATTACATTGCCCTCTTCTCTGTGCAACAGGGCAGGGGTGTTGGGAGGGGAGCAGAAGCCTCTGGGGGTAGGTTCGAGCAGGGCTTTTGGGTA
Source organism: Callorhinus ursinus (assembly GCF_003265705.2). Classification (NCBI taxonomy): domain Eukaryota; kingdom Metazoa; phylum Chordata; class Mammalia; order Carnivora; family Otariidae; genus Callorhinus; species Callorhinus ursinus. Next base: position 59,112,866 of record NW_027397063.1, on the reverse strand, counting down.
GGGGGTTCCAGATCCCAGGGGTGCCTCAATTCCTATGGGGAAGACCTCAGGCAGGGCAGAGACCCAGCCGAGGAACAAAATGACCAGCTTGTGTATTTATGGGAATGTTCAGTGTTAATAATTCAATCTAAGGTTTGTTTTGTTTTGTTTAAAGATTTTATTTATATATTTGACCGAGAGATAGAGCACAAGTAGGCAGAGTGGCAGGCAGAGGGAGAGGGAGAAGCAGGCTCCCCGCTGAGTAGGGAGCCCGATGCGGGGCTCCATCTCAGGACCCCAGGATCATGACCTGAGCCGAAGGCAGCTGCTTAACCGACTGAGCCACCCACGCGCCCCTCAATCTGAGTTTTTTGATCTGGAGCAAGAGCATGAGGTCTGTGTGCTGTGAACACAGAACAGGGTGCTCATATTTATCTATAAAGAGGACACAGACGATGTTTTGAGCCCCATTGCAGGAACCTGCCCAACCTCACAGAAAAGTTCTATCAGTATACAAGTCCTGGACAGAAGCTTTCCCATGCAGATGGGCCCTGGCCACAGGTCATCTGTCAGAAGGGGCGGCTGCAGCAGAAGCAGGGCTGGGGTCCTTCCTGGGCCAGGCCTTGTGTTCTCCTAGGGGGTATGAAAGGGGCGCCCACCTTAGTCCCAGCCAGAGATGGAGTGGGTGTTGGGCAAGGCCAGATGGGAGGCTCCTGTGACTGTACCAGCCTCTTTATGGGAGGCATCCTGTCCAGGATGCCCGCCCAGCACCTCAGTTAACTGTGTGTATCTTGTGGGGGTCCAGCTCCTGGTCGTTTACTTACCAGGAGGGCAACCTGTGTTGGGATTGGAAATAGTTTGCTCCAAGAGCTCATGCCCGTAAATCCTTTGGGTGCCGTTACATAAGTTATGTTTTAGCATATCCTTCTTTCATCTGTGCTTATCAGGTGGGAGCAACTAGTTAACAAAGGGTGGGATCAGCATTAATGTTCTCTCCCAGACCCAAAACTTCGTGGAGATAGTTAGAAAGCCCGACTTCCCACCCTCTCCCCCCAGTTTTTCTCAAGGACAGGGAAGATCTCTCTTTACAAGGTTACAAACAAAATCTGGGGGTTTCTAGGGGCTCAAAGTGAGCCTGCATTGGGGGCTGCCAGTCTGAAAAGAGCAGCAGGCTGTTTGGGTATGTTAATCGACATATCCAATTCAAGGCAAGATTCAGGCCCCCTTTGAAATATTATGGTTGATTCTGGAATTCAGAGGAAGGTGACCAGCTTGGGAAGGGGACCAGACACCTTGACTTCTGAGAGAACCTTTGAAAGGCTGGGAGAAATTTAGCTGGGAGGAGAGCAGGCTGTAACCGGGTAAGAAAACACTTGGGCAAGACGTTATTGCCGGGACCCCTGTTGCCAGACACTAGAAGAGGGGCTAAATTTATTTTTAGTTGCCCCCAAGGGTAGGGTTGGGGCAAATGGGTAAAAACAATAGACAGATTTCAGCTCCAGGTAGGAGATACCTTTCCAGCCTTTGGGGCTACAGCCATCAAAGCAGATGCCTCCTGGGGTAGGCAGTGTGGCAGGGGAGGTTTGCAGGTAGAGGCTGGCTGGCCTCAGCCACACTTGTTACTAGGGAAATGGCTCTGCTTTCAGAGGTCTGGCTTGGGGTCCAGGAATGAATCTGTTTTTTTGAACAGCTTGGATCTACTTTTCCAAAGTTCTCCAGGTGATCTTGACCAACTCTTAGGCTTGGGATCATTGACCAAGATGGCTGCTCAGGTCACCCTCAACCCTAGGAGCCTGTGGTTTAGTGCCTGGCATCGGTGTGACTGTCTCCTAAAGCCCGTTGGGGGGTTCTGTCGTCATGCCCATCTCAGGCTCTGTTTGAAAGAAGCAAAAGCAGGGGTGCCTGGCTGGCTCTGTCGGTGGAGCATGCGACTCTTGATCTCAGGGTTGAGTTTGAGCCCCACGTTGGGTGTAAAGATCACTTAAAAATAAAAAATAAAGGGCTCCTGGGTGGCTCAGTCGGTTAAGCGACTGCCTTCGGCTCAGGTCATGATCCTGGAGTCCCTGGATCAAGTCCCGCATCAGGCTCCCTTCTCGGCGGGGAGTCTGCTTCTCCCTCGGACCCTCCCCCCTCTCATGTGCTCTTTCGCTCATATTCTCTCTCTCAAATAAATAAAATCTTTAAAAAAAATAAAAATAAAAATAAAATAAATAAAAAATAAAAAAAATTTTAAAAGATTTTATTTATTTATTTGACAGAGAGAGAGAGAGAGACAGAGAGAGAGAGAGACAGCGAGAGAGGGAACACAAGGAGGGGGGAGTGGGAGAGGGAGAAGCAGGCCTCCCGCTGAGCAGGGAGCCCGATGCTGAGCAGGGAGCCAGATACGGGGCTCCATCCCAGGACCCTGGGATCATGACCTGAGCCGAAGGCAGACGCTTAACCAACTGAGCCAGCCAGGCACCCCAAAAATTAAAAAAAAATTTTTTTAAAAAGAAGCAAAATCACTGCAGACCTGATGAGACTTTCGGGTGGGGCTGGCCAGCGTGTGCCGAGGGGAGGATGCGGATCTGGAAGGTGATGGGTAGTGGTGAAACAGGATGGGAGGGATGCTCCGCACCTGGACTCACTCTCCTCCCTGCCTTTCTCATCCCCTGTCTCTGGTTTGAGGCAAAGCAATCTGTGGCTCACCATTGGTGGTGGTGCCGGGGGCGGGGGTCGTTCAGCAGAGAGATCAACCTCGGTTTGAGTCCTGGTGTATTCATTCCTTTGTCTGGTAGTGGATACGAAAAATACTGAGGACACCCCGGTCCAGAAGGCATGTATAGAACGGGGAGAACGTGGAGTGGGGCAAGAGGGAGGGAACAGGAGATGGTTTGAAGGAGGGGTAGGGCTTCAGGAAAGCAAGAGGAGATTGGAACTCTGCGTATAAGGACAGGCCTAGAAGTGGGGGCAGGGGTGCTGTCTGGGAACAATGGGATGTAGTTACCAGAAAAGGGGGAAAGACGAACAAACACGGGGAGAGACAGTAGCGGCTTTATTCTTCAGGCCAGCCTCATGTGTCCGCGCGAGACCCTCCCACCTCCTCCTTGCTCTGAGTGGGTTATGGGTTACTGCTTCTGGGCTTGAGGCTGCCTGACCTCACCCTTGGGTGGTCTCCCTCCCTTCCCTTTAGGGGTCCCTGGGCTTTCTCACACAGCTCACTGCAGTCTCAGTCAGCTTTTCAAAGGGGTCTTCAGGGGCCTCAGTGCCCGGCACACAGTAGGTGCTCAGTGAGGGTTTGAATGAGTGAATGAACGGGTGGCGGGGTGGGTGGACGGCTGCACACAGACTCTGCTGCGCCGAAGTGCTAGACCAACACCTCCACAGAAGGAAGCGATGCAGCTTGGCTTGGAAACCTATTTTGGTGGATTGCAATCCCAAACTCTGAGCAGGGCTTCCAGAATCCCTCCTGCTGCAATTTTAAACGTGTGCCTTCTTGGAAACCCAGAGCTGTCGCCTGGCACTGCCGATACTGTATCACTTCACAGATGTGAAAACCATTAATAAGTCATTCTTTCCACCTTCTCCCCATTCAGTCGGACAGCCCCTGGGTATTAGGTGCCTATTGTATACCGGGGCACTGTGCTAGGCCATTGGGGGGGGGGTGTTTCAAAGCCTGGGTCCCAGCACCCAGGACTGGCATTAGCTCAGACTCTTAAGTGTCCTTTGGAGGGATGTTAGTAGATGTTTCACCTACACACATTTGCTTCTGTGTCAGATGAGCTTTTGAAATACTGGCTTAAACAGAATTATTTACTGTAGGACTTTAAAGCTTTGAATATGTTAATACGCACTAAAATTTGCCAAGGGGGGATATCGCATGAAGCCTTTATCACACATATTTGACCCTAGAATCTGTTTTTTAAGGAACATAACAGGGGTCAGTAGTGTTTGTTGGGGGACGCCTGCGTGGCTCAGTTGGTTAAGTGTCTGCCTTTAGCTCAAGTCAGGATCCCAGGGTCTTAGGATTGAGCCCGGGGTCAGACTCCCTGCTCAGTGGGGAGTCTGCTTCTCCTGCTCCCTCTGCAGCTCCCCCTCGCTGTCTCTCTCTCTCGCTCTGTCAAATAGATGAAAAATCTTTTTTTTTTTTTAAGATTTTATTTGTTTATTTGACAGAGAGAGAGAGAGACAGTGAAAGAGGGAACACAAGCAGGGGGAGTGGGAAAGGGAGAAGCGGGCTTCCTGCTGAGCAGGGAGCCTGATGCGGGGCTCGATCCCAGGACCCCGGGACCATGACCTGAGCCAGAGGCAGAAGCTTAACGACTGAGCCACCCAGGTGCCTCAGATAGATGAAGAATCTTAAAATAATAAAAATTAAAAAAATAGTGTTTGTTGGAACTCACTTTAGGACACACTGCTTCAGGAGGTGGGAGCAGCCTGGAAATTTCTCAGACATGGGCCTCTGGGATAGGCCTAGGCAAAGTAATCTAGACGGGGGCATTTGTTTGGTGGCTTTCCTCCCTCAAGAAGGTTTCTCAGCCCACACTGGCTGGCTGCCTGTTTTAAAGTCTCATTCCCCATCTGGGTCTGAAATCCTTTATAAAATAAAGGGTTTTGATGGAAGGGACCAGGAAGATGCCTCCTTTAATCTAGTTTTAGTTTGTTTTAGGGTTTTTTGTTTTTGTTTTTGTTTGTTTTGTGTTTTTTGTTTTTTTGCTATCATTAGACATTGAAGCAGGTTGGGCTTCTGTATAATGACTTTGGTGGGTCTGGGGCCCATTGAATTTCTTTCCAGAACTTTCACTTCAGGCACTGATTGCCTGGCTGCCCGCAGGGAAGTGAGTGACGGGCCATTCTAGAGCATCCTTCTTGTCCAAATATTCTTTGTTTTCTTTCCACCTCAACCCTCCAAAAGGAGGAAGTCCTTAAAGATTATTGAAACCATGAGTATATACTGAATGTTTACCACGAGCCTGACATGGAACTAATCCCTTCCATACAAGACCTCATTTAATCGTAATGTCATCCCTATGAGAAAGACATTTTTATCCCCATTTCAGGGCTCGGACAATGAAATAAGAGAAGGTAAGTAACTTCCTCAAGGTCACAGAGCTATTGACATAGCAGATGATGCAGCACGCACCCATATTCCCTGGGCGTGGACCTTTCTACTACTGCTAGCCGCCCGTACCCAAGGGCTTTCTCTGGTCCTGAGCCTCTCTGCTTGCCCGTGGGGCAGGTCAGAAGTGCTGGGATTTCCAGCCCGAGAGCAGCTCTCAGCCAGTGACCATTGTGTGCTGGTGGAGGAATACCCCAACTCCCTTGCCCCTGGGGTGAGGGGAGTCTCACTCTGAGACACGTGTTCTCCATTGGCTCCCTGTCCCAAGGAAGCTGTCGGCTCTAGTTGCCCACAGTGCTAACAAGCTTGATGACGTCCCCTTTTCTGGGCCTTCTCCCCTTCCTTGTCTCACTCCCCCGTTCCCCTTTTGGTGTTTCTTGGGGTCACCTGCCAGGTAAACCACTTGTACTCAAATCCTTGTCTCAGGATCTTTTCCTGTGGGAGATCCAAATCGAGAGTTAAGAAGCAGGGATTCTAACCCAGGTTTGACTTGAACCCCAGGAAGGGGGAGAGGCCGCTTACTGGGGTAAACATGCATCAGGTGCAAGACTTGGGTGGCAGGCTCAGAACTTAGTCCTGCCTGGGCCCCTCACTCCTACCTGGTAACCTTTGTCACTAGTAGAGTGGTTGTTGCTGGATGAGAGGAATGAAGTGGAGTATAAAAAACAATTTAAGAAATACGTCTCTATAAATACACATATAATTTATGTATGATATATTCATCTATCTATCTGCATAACTATTTTTAAAGTTTTTACTTCTTAAAAAAGTATGGCTTTCTGTTGCCTAGACAGTGGCTCAAATACCAGCCAAAAGACTCACTTTTTGTTATTTATTTATTTATTTATTTATTTAATGGATGGGCAGGTGGGGAGGGACAGAGGGAAAGGGAGAGAGAATCTCATGCAGACTCCGCGCTGAGTGTGGAACCGATGTGGGGCTTGATCTCATGACCCTAAGATGATGATCTGAACCGAAATCAAGAGTCAGATTAACCAACTGAGCTGCCCAGATGCCCTCCCACCTTTTTTTTTTTAAAGACTCACTTTCCCATTTGATTAGCATTTTATAGATACCAAAGGACTTTACCATGTGTGATCTCCTCAGTATATACTCCTAAATATAGGCATGGATAACTACACAGATTGCAGAAAGTATTCTTCATTCTTTGGAAACCGTCCTCATGACGGTTCTGAGGAGATGATGGGTTCGGATGGGGCAGACGTGAGCTCTGGGGCCCAGAGGTCCAGGAGAAAAACCTGGTTCCGTGACCCTAGCTGAGCTGCTCTGCCTCCCTCAGTGTTTCCCTCCTGTTTTCCTCCTGTTCATGGGGGATGATAGTTTCCTGATTGACAGGATCTGTTGCTGGGTGGCCAAAACAAGGTAACGCACTCCTAGTTCCAGACCTATGTTGCTGATATTATGTTGGAGAGGGGGAAGTAGGGGTTCAGAGAGGTTAAGTGACCTCATTTAGGTCACACAGCTAGTCATTTTGCTCCAGAGTTGCAACATAAATCCTGATCTCTGACTCCAAATCCAGTGCTCTTTTCACATTTGGACCCAGCCGTGCATCCACTTCGTGGTGCATACTGAAGCTTGAGAAGGCACAGCTGTTGTCAGGCAGTTGTCTCGGTTGGGGTTTGGAATGCATGGTGTTTTATTTGTGATAACCTTCCTTCCTTCATGATGTCTGGCTCAGATGGGCATTCAGTGAGTTGTCATTTCCTGAGCCTGCAGTGCCTCGAGGGAAGGTGGCCCTGAGGTGTTCAGGGGGTGCCTGGGATCAGATGCTTACCGAGAAGAGCTCCTGAGTGGTTTTTTTTTTGTTTGTTTTTTTAAAGATTTTATTTATTTATTTGACAGAGAGAGACACAGCAAGAGAGGGGAGCACAAGCAGGGGGAGAGGGAGAGGGAGAAGCAGGCTTCCCGCCGAGCAGGGAGCCCGACGCGGGGCTCGATCCCAGGACCCTGGGATCATGACCTGAGCCGAAGGCAGAAGCTTTTTTTTTAGCAAGTTTTTTTTTTAAGATTTTATTTATTTATTAGAGAGAGAGAGAGCACATGAGAGGGGGAGGGTCAGAGGGAGAAGCAGACTCCCTGCTGAACAGGGAGCCCGATGTGGGACTCGATCCCGGGACTCCAGGATCATGACCTGAGCCGAATGCAGTTGCTTAACCAACTGAGCCACCCAGGCGCCCCCGAAGGCAGAAGCTTAACGACTGAGCCACCTAGGCGCCCCCTCCTGAGTAGTTTTATGGATGTGTGATAGGGACTGAGACCCAGGGGAGGGGTCAGAAGCGACACTAGGATAGCTTAGCTTGGGGGAGGCTGCCTCCTAATATCCACTCTTAGGATGGCATACGTGGAACAGGGGAGGGGAAGGCAGAATCTGCTGGGGACGCATCAGGTTATTCCTTGGTACACCCTGGAGCTCAGACCCGGGGTCTTTCTGGAGAGTAGCATCTAGCAGATGTGTGGTTTAGTGTTTACTAGACCGTTCCTACGATACCTTCAAAGTACAGCTCCTCACAACTATCAACATCTTAAAAAGTACCCCAAACCTCCTGCTTCACATCCGCTTTTCTCCCTGTCCCTTGTCTCAAGAAGACTAAAGGAAAACGTTAATTCCTACTCAAGTGCCATTTTTTTGCTCAGTGGAATTTCCAGATTTTTATTTTCACATTTTCTTTTGGGGTTGGGAAAGCTATTTGTTTGTTTACTTAGCATGCCAAGTCCCTGTTCCTATAAACATTTTACCCAGTTGCATGGGAGGGATCCATCCACCGCCCTGACTGGCTCCCAGTTGGTACCACCAGCAGGCAGTGCCTCGGCCCTACATCCCAGCCGTGGAGGCTGCCGGGGAGTGGTGCCAGGGCTGAGCTCCGGTGAGCAGGGCAGCCTTGTGCCTCTCCAGGGGCCCTGCCTTTGCAACTTTGGACCCTGTGGATCTAGATTAGAAGCGTCCTCTTTTTTTTCCCTGCAGCACTTACACTGGTCTGTAATTTATCTTGGCGGGTTTATCTATCTTTCTACTTGACAATCCGCTTTCTGAGGGCAGTGTCTGTCTGTTTAATACCCAAGTATTTACTGAATGCTATTGACTTTGTGGTCCCTACTTGCCCAGCATTGTGGGGAGAAGGCAGATAGTTCCCATCCTCAGGTTCCACAGGGATTTCTGCCTTGGCAGAGGGGAGTCCCTCATGGTGCTCCCTCCCTGGACCAGGGCAGGCTCGTCCTCCACTGGCAGGGGACCATGTGCCTGGGGTCGTGGCCTGAGAAAACACTGCTCTTCTACCTTCTTCGCTCTCTTGGATCTGGTCTGTCTGGTGATGTCAAGCAGGACCCCTGCACCCATTTGCCCCCCACCCCACCCCATCCTCACTCCCCTGTCTTATCTTTCCTGCTCCCTGAGTCCTCCCCGACTCTGCCTTTCCCACTGTAAGGTGTTGGGAAGACCCCCAGAGACTTGCCAGGAGTCAAGTTTAACTGTAAGGACAATAAATATAGGCATGGATAACTACACAGATTGCAGAAAGTATTCTTCATTCTTTGGAAAGCAATCCCATGGAACTGCAGTTCCCGCAGCACGCTCTCAACTTCCTTCAAGTTGGTTGCCATGTACTGCTGAGCATGCATGTGTCAGCTCCGCTTTTCACCTCAAACTCCCGGGGCCGAGACTTCAGCTCTCTGGGTGGGTTAACCTCAAGAAACCCAAGGGAGCTTAACGTGTGGGAAGTGAAGGCACACCTAGGAGTTCTTATATAACCCCGGTACCCAGGCTCACGCAGGCGGGTGGGAGGGGGGCGCTGGGCATCCGCATGTTGTCATGCTCCTGGTGAGCTTAACATGCGCCAGGGCTGAGAACTCCCGCCCTGAGCCTCCCTCCCTCAGCAGAGGGATCATGTAGATGACACTGAGTCTGATTTATGGCTATACTGAAAGGCGAGTTGTTTATATCAGAAGGGTTTATTGTGGTGATTCAGGAAAGAGTGATGGCCACTAAAAATTATTGCAGGCATGTAATGGGAAGAAAACTCGGTTGGCGGTTGGTGTATAAAATCTTGTCAGGCAAGGCTGTGGCTCGGCTCGGTATATTTATGTTGCTCTTATCACCAGCAATTAGCCTCGAACGTGGCTCGATAAATGGCTGAGCACGGTGCTATAATGACTGCAGGAATATTTTTGGAAATGACTGCTACACCATGTGCTTGCCTAAGCCACCCTAGCAGGGCCGCGACTCTCACTCAGCGTGCTGCGGCCCCCTGGCAGTGACACCCAAGTACCTTTTGATCGGCACTAACTCCTTCCTGTCTTTTGTACGTGGTATTTCACTTCGGAGTGGGTGGAAATCGTGCAAACACCCGTGGACTTGCTCCCCACCCTCAGCGGTGTTCACTGTCCTCTGTGAGTCCCTCCACCTAGATTGTAAACGAGAACAGTGTCTGTAGTAGATGCGCAAAAAATATTTGTGGGATGGATGAATGAATTTGCTCCGAGTGACACAGCAGGTAAATAGCAACGTTCGTCCAGCGCTGTTAACTACCATTGCTTCTTCTTTGACTCCTGATTTCTTGAAAAGCAAGGAATGCTACTGGTGTTACCAGCCTGTGTGGCGAAGACACCTTGAAGTTACTTCTTTTCTAGCACCTTTAGATCAGGGCAGGAAGCATAGGGGCTCTGCTGCAGCCCTCCTGCTCTGGGAACAGCTAGAGAAGCACAGGAAATTGGGGTCCGTCTGAGGACTGGGACGATGGAAATGCACCAGATGTGTGGGGTGGAGGCCCAGAAAGTACCCCTATCCAGGACAGAGCGATGTCCTTGGGTTAAATTGTACGCAAATGGCCACATGTGGATTACGATGTGGTCTTTTTTGGAAAGGGGTTATCTGGGGAGAGTTAATTTTGGATTTTGCTTTACATTTATTTTTAAAGTGAAATATTTCTCCAGCATTGGTGGCAATGGCCTAGAAAAGCCAGTTAGTCACCAGCTGACATCTTCCCTGTGTGGGGTGTTGTTGCCTCTGCCTGTTTCCCACCTGCCTTCAGTCGGGTGGGTTTAAACCCTCTCCCTCCGAGGCCTCTGGGGAGATTTCATTGGCAAACAGGTCTCTAGGGAACTCCTGCTGGGTCTGGAGTGGTGTCACTCTCTGTTTTGATCCTGGGGCGGGTGTCAGTGGGGAAGGTGGGAGCTTATGGGGGGTGGCAGGACAGCCCCTGGGGCTGTTCTTTGCTTCTTCTTGGAGGAAGCAGTGGCATCCGGGTGAGGCTGTGTCCAGGTCTGTAAGACAGGTTCCAGCCTGCATTCTCCCATAGTCTTCTGTTTTCTTTTGTTTTTCTTTAATTTTGCTCTGTTTCTTCTGGAAGGAAAAGGGAAATCACCCTAAACCCAGATTTAAAGAATAGACCTTGTTTCTCTTAAGGGAACGAAGAGATGTGGGTTGCCCCATCCCACTTCCCCTAGGGTCCTCTTTAGGTTCCACTGCAGAAGGAAGAGGGTGTCTTGGGCCCCTGGGCTATGAGGGCCCCCTCCCCACCCCCCAGGCTGGCCCTGGAATGATGGGGTGGGGGCACTTACTCATTTACTACAGGCAGGTAAACAGAGAGCTACCAGCTCTGAGACTTCCACTGGCTCTCCACAACCCCAGGTGGAATTACCCTAATAGGGACAGCTCAGGCCTGGAGGGAGCAGGGCAGTGGCTGAGGGCAAGTGAGCTTGGGAGGACCAGTTGTTGCGTTTGGGTGCAGGTGTGGGTGTGGGATGGGACATTCTCTTCCCTGGTAGGGTGCAAAGGTTAGGAACCTTGGGTTTCTCAAAAGCTGAGAAGCTACCAGGCTAGCTGCACCCTGACTTCTCCCACTTGCTCCCACCCCCTCAGCCAGCCCCATCTCTCTGGGGAATGGAGACTCTGGTTGTTTTGGAGGAAGGTAGTTCTCTTGAAGGAAGGTAGGTGTCTCTGCCACTGAAGTAATTCAGGGGCTATGGGAACAGAAAACGATACAGCCCTGCAGGGACTGAAAGTCATGCAGCAGACAGGGCAGGGTTCCTAGACACTTCTTTCCTGCTTTAACCTCTGTCATGGGTCCCTATCCACCTGTCCTCCTGGTCAGTGTCCTTCTGCCTCCTGGAACTCAGCATGTCCTAAATCAAAATTCATCATCATCCCTAACTTGGCTTTATTTTTATCAGTGTCATTTCTCTCTTTGCCTGGGTCCTGCTGTCCAGTTTACTGGACTGAGTCATTTAGCAAATATTGCCCAGGTGTTAGGCACTGGGAACCGAGATGAATTAGCCACAGACCCTGCCCTTAAGAGGAGAGCTGTGACTAGTGTCTCTCATGCATCAGGCTCTGTTCTAAGTGCTTCAGTTGTGTTCACTCATTTCATCCCCATAGCTGCACTATGGGGTAAGCACTGATGTTGTCACCCCCATTCTGCAGATGGGCACATTGAGACGCGGCAGGCTAGATCAAGCTGAACCGATGAACCTGCCTGGCTCCAAGTCCAGGCTCTTACAGACAGACAGACAGGCACTCGCACCCCGTGGGCCCAGTGGGGTGCCCGCTGTGTCAGCAGCAGGGACAAAGCGTGCTGGCTTCTTCCTGATGTATCCATATGGGGAGTGCTGCAGTAAAGAGGAGGCTGACTAGTGGGTGGGACTAGGTTGGGATGAGTGTAGATTTCTGGGCCAGGGTTGGTTGGTTTGGAGGCAGGGGGCATGTCTAGAAGGTTCTTACGGAGCGTGAGTGGATGTGGCCCCATGTGTATTTAGAAAGGTGGCTTTAGTGTTTGGCGCTGAAGGAAGGAGCCTCCAGGGAGAGGGAGAGTGGGAGGTGAGTGGGAGAGACTGCAGCCGGTGGCCCTGGGGCAGGGCGGGGTAGGGCGGGGCGGGGTGGGGCAGGGCAGGGCGGGGCAGGGTGGAGAGTTGAGGGTCCGGGCCTTCAGCCAAGAGAGGGAGGTTCACAGAGAGCGCCTGGGCATTCAATTTCTTCTTGCCTTGGTTACCAGTGGTGCTAAAGCTGCTCTGTCGCACTCCCTAACCAGGACACAGGTTCTCCAGCCTCTGGGGAACTAGATATCACCTCCTTCCTGGGGAGACCTGGGATGGATCCCTCCTTCCCTTTCCTTGGGCTTTAAATATCCCATGTTAGCCTCCTTCCCTCAAATTGCTAGGGCTCTGCCTTTATCCAGATGTTAAGCACCCAAGCATTCAAGCTCTTAGCCCTTCCTCCCTCTGGGAGCTGGGACCCCCTCTAGCAGCCAGCCCAGCCAGGTGCCCAGAGATCTCATGCCTCTGAGGATGTTACCTTTCTCTGGGACCTGGTGTCCTGGCCACCGTGACCCCCAGGAGAGCTCCTAGCACTCCCACGGGCCCAACATGCTGACTTCTATGTATCGTCCTTTCTCAGAGACCAGCCGACAAAGTGCGAATTGAACTCCCTTGTTCGTTGCTTGCCTCCCCCTGCTGCCCCCTGTGAGAGCGGCTGCCTCCCCAGGTAGAGCCTCCTCATGCTCCCGACTGTCTTCCGTATGCCTACATGGCTGAAATGCTGACATCCCAGCTCTGCCTTGCCCCACCGTGTCTCCTTAGCGGGCTCCTTGCCCTTTCTGAGCCTGTTTTACCTAAAATGCGATATACTACGAATTGTTACCTCCAAGGGTTGTGTTGAACACTGTAAGGGATGATATATACAAAGCACTTAGCACAGGGGCTGCCGAGTTAAATGCCCTGAATAAATGACCTGTGGTCTGTCCGGGCTGTGTATAGTTTGTTCTTTTAAATTTCCACACATAGGAGAGCCTCGTGTTTTTCTCAAATGCTCGTGAGTGTGGATGGTAGTAAACAGGGTAGAAGAAAATTGCATTATCTCCCAGAAGAAGGCTAAGTGGAAGGAGGGCTAGGTGCTGGGTCAGGGCTTTTTATCCCACCCTTGCCTCATCCTTATTCTGGCCACCAGAGGCCTAGTGCAGAACCCCGAGGAGCAAGGCAGCTTCCACAACTGACTGGGACCAGTCTGGGAGATGGGGCAGGACTTTCCTGGGTGAGTGTGAACTGGGGAGTGGGCTGGGCCAGGTCCCCCCTGAATTTGGGGGTGGCTGTCGCTGAGGGAGGCTGTGAGGAGGTCAGGCCTGTGGCTAGCATTCCCCATCAGGACCGTCCGAGAGAGGCCAGTAAGTAAACCGAGAATGGTTTTCCAGAGTCGGAGGCACTGGGGAAGAGAGGGGCACACATCTGCTTCTCCCAGATGTGCTTCCCTCTGTAACTTCATTAAGACACATACTCAGGCAGCAAATGACTAAAACACCACCCACGGACCACCAGAGGCCTCAGTGTGGAGAGTGCTCTGAGCTGGTGAGGCCTGCTGGGGAGAAGGCCGGAGAGAGGCCAAACGAGACACTAGACGGATCTGGTCTGAGGGCGAAGGACAGCCAGGACATTGAGTCACATCGCTTGCCCCTGAGTCAATGTCTAGGTGGGACAGGGCCCATGCCTGGTCAAGAGATTGGCGATGATGTCTAGAACATTCCCCCAGCTGGTTAGACCTTGGGGGCTGAATGCAGGGCTGGCCAGCTGGGTGGACTGTTGGAGGACTGCTGGGAAGTGGCCTGCCGGCTTCCTGCCTGTTCATAACCTTGTGTGCCCCAGCCTGGGCCCCTTCCCTCCAGCGCCGCTACCCTCTCGGTGCGCCAGGGGCCCCCTGTGCCTGGGCTACACTCAGGATGCCCGGGGAGGGGCTAGGCCAGCGCCAGAAACCACAACAGACCCTGACCCTGGCTAATGGAGGCGGTCTCGAAATGGACCTCTTTTCTTTTTGGCTAAATTAGCATTTGGCATTTCAGGGTGCTGGCCCCATGCCCGGCTGCTCTGGCCTTCTGCCTGTCAGCTCCTTTGAGGCTATTTTTGCCATTCACTTATTTATTAACTATTATTGCTCCCCAGGACAGATGGGCACACATACACACACACACACACACACACACACACACACACACACACACACACACACACACGGACATGCGTTTGTATGCACATACACACGCCCTCCAACCCAGAGCCCATTGGAAAAGCTAGCCTGCACCCACCAGGGTGAACATGGTGTGCAGAAGGGGGACATAATTAAAAGGATGGTCACTGAGTCGGGGTGGAGGAAGGGCTGATGGAAGGCAGTGGCCTCCCCAAGCTCATCATTCCCCAGAAATGCCTCCCACCCCCACAAAGCATCTCTGTTCCTGTTCTCTCGCCCTCAGGGGTGTTCAGTCCTAGGAAGGGCTCAACTGGGAGAAGATTGTTAGTTCTGCCTGAACCATCCTTCCAGAGAAATAAGCAGGGGGCCTGGGAGAACTAAGGGCCCTCTTGGTAGGATTTCTCTGTCTGGTTCCACCAAGCCCATGTCTTCCAGAGGAGGGAAACGTGGCTTCTGCCTTCAGAGAGCTCCCAGCCTGGTGGGGGCAGCCCTGGGCTCTGCCGGTGAGATGAACAGTCCTCAGTCCCACCACCTGACAGCAAAGAGCATCCGAAGGAACAGGCATGAACTGAGGGGAAGTGTGCACACAGCCCTGCCCACCACTTGATCCCTCTACGAGCAGATTGCTAGGGGCAGGACAGATGCCAAGCCCCACAGCACACAGACCCGTGAGCCTTTCCTGCGTGCAGGGCACTGTGTGTTACAGGGGTGTATGATGCGGACCCTAGAGCGTGGTGTGATAATCCCCACATTTGTTTCCAGTCTCCTTGCTTCGGGGCTAGCCTCTCTGCTCTGAGGCTGGGGCCCTGGCCACATCCCCTCCCCCACCGCCCGCCCCCAGTCCCTGACACTGGGCCTCCCAAAGGCCAGCCTGGAGCCAGTGGGAGAACAGAATGAACAGCAGAGAGCTTCCACCTGAGGCTCTCTGGCCCTTTTCCTGGGCCTTGGCTTGTACATGTGAGAAATGGGACGGATGCTCCTGCCACCTCCAAGATCAGGGGCTGGGGTCGAAGCTGCCCGTGATGGTGACCAGGCCCGAGTCCTGGGGTGGCTCCCTATTTTCTCCCACTCCGCTGGCCAGCCCCACCCTTCCCTTCCTGAGGCATGTGGCAGCTACTTTCCTCATCCCCGAGGGAATGCGTGAACCATCCTTCCAGAGAATTAAGCAGGGGGCCTGGGATGGTTCTCTGCCTGGAGAAGACCCTGCACTCCTGGCCCTGGATCCTGACTGTGGCAGGACTGCTGGCTGCTGGGCTCTGTCCTACAGGGCTTCTGCCTCGGGACCCAGTGCCAGCCCTTCTCAGAATGTCAGGGAACCCCCTCAGAGCAGGGGGCTTGCCCCTGCCATCAGAGTGGGAGCTGAGGGCAGGGGCTGCCTCTCCCCCCTCAAGACTAGGAGCTCCTGAGGACAAGGACCATGTCTCTCCTATCAGACGAGAAGCTCCCTGAGGCCAGGGGCTGAGTCTGTCCCCACCAGACTGGGAACTCTCTGAGGGCAGGGGATGTTACCTGCCCCCTCAGACTGGGAGCCCCCTGAGAATGGGATCAGATCTCTTCTTTGCCACTTCAGGACCTAGTTTCTGGCTGTGGGACACAAAGGTGCTCAGTCCCGGGCCCCTGGAAAACCTGGAAAGGGGGGGGGATTGCTGGAGGCTCCACGGTTATAGGCAGAGATGCTCAAGAGGAGAAATTTCCCACTTTTCTGCAGGAAGTCAGAGCCAAGAATGACATTCCCTTCATCTGGAGCCTCCCTCCACTTTCCCTTTTCCCCAGGGGTGGGGTAGGGATGGGTTTTACTATCACGATTTCACACGTGAGCCAGGTGACACCAGGTGAGCACTAAGGGCTTGTGCTAAGCTCAGGGCATGAGTCAGGGGGCGTGGGTGCAGGTGTGGGATGGGTGGGCAGTCAGGGTGGCCTGGGCTGGCACCTCTGGTGGGCAAGACAACTACCCTCTTGAGCTGCTGCCTCACGTGACTTACTCCTGAGCCCAGGGCTGGAGCAGCCCCGGTAACTTGTCCTGGCCCCTCCTTGTCCTCAAGCTCGGCCCTGATGCTTCTCCCCAGGAGGGACATTTGGGAGGTCCTCTCTGTTCTATGCATCCAGATTATGCCAGGCTCTTGTCAGACTGTGATCTGTGTCTGTATCCTTCTCCGCTACTTGAGAAAGGACTGTCTCATTAATTTGTGTGCTTGTCCCTCTCTTGGAATGGCCATGGCCCTTGGACTCTTCGGGAGTACCATGGCTTCTAAGGGCTCTCAGTAGCATGAGGAGGGGCTCATTGAGGAGGGGTCCAAGCCTGCTGCTGGTGGGCCTGGCATGGAAGCCATTGTCCTATGGTCTGGTCATTCTGGTGGGGGCTACGGGAGGGGGATTATTTGCAGCACCCCCCAGTCATGAGCTGAGTTCACTGCCCTTGACCTGCAGTCATGACTCAGTTGCTGTGTGGTTTAATGACAGGTCCTTGGGCTTTGCAGTCAGGCATCTCTGGGTTTGAAACCCACCTCCACCTACCTGTGTACAAGTTACCTTGGACTTCACTCGTCTGACCTTCAGGGCCCCCATCTGATCACTTGGGGCTGTTGCTATCTACTCCACAGCGCTATTGCAAGCCTTGTGTGCTAATCTGTGTAAAACACTCTGACCTTCCCCGCTGGTCATGGAAATGCCAGAGACAGGCCGAGAGGAAGAGTGTAGTCATTTAAATGTCTAGCTCCTCTGACCACTCTGCCCACCCTAGTCTCTCCATGGTCTTGTGTGTTTTAACTTCTGGCTGCTTTAGCTACACATCTAAATCCTGCCTCAGCTTTACTGCCACTTTGCCGAGAGAAGGGGAGAAAGTGTGGCCATATTAGGAGCTGAGCAGAACCCTGTGAGAGCCCCTTCCTGCCCAGAAGGAAGCTGGCATTCCTGGTGCCTGCACACTGTTCTGCCTCCCAGGCAAGACTGCAGTGTTATGAGCTAATGTCTGTGCTGTCCCCAGAGTGCCCAGAGAAGAAACATCGAGTAATCCGATTACTACAACAGTAATAATAACAGCAACAACACCAACAAGCACACACAATTATGGAGAAGGCCAAGATTTGAGGACCTGGCTCCAGGCCAGCGCTGTGGTTAGTGCACGAGGGATGGCTGTGGGGCTGGAAGGCAGTGGGTTTCAGGCTTTTCATGCTCACATCTCTCTCCCATAGTCTTGCCCCATTAAATACAAAGCCTCTGGACAAATCGGTAAGTCCCTCCCACTATAGCACAGTAGGTGGGTTTGATGCGGTATACTCTTGTGCCCATATCGGGCCAAGTGGGGAGGTCCCACAAAGGGACACAACGAGCTCCATTTGTCCTATGTGCCCCTGCCCACTGCTGTTCCCTTGCCCACTCAGAACATCTCCTACCTAGGCATTGCCCACTGCAGGCCTGATCCCACTCTTGGGTGGCAAACTGAGCCAGAGTGCGGCGGGGCGGGGGGGGGGGTGCGGGCAGTTGCCCTGTGGGAGCTCTCGCCATAGCTCAGTCTGATGGTCAGGATGGACCATACCCAGGCCCTGGATTTAGGAGTAGGTGTCATAGTGACATAGTATCTGTGCTGCCCAGAACTGGCACAGATGCTCACGTCAGCTGGTAGGATTATGACAGTGCAGTAGCTAAGCACCACCTGGGTTCGAATTCTGGCTTTGGCGTGCATCAGCTGTAAGAACTTGGTAGGTTTCCTAACCTCTCCGTGCCTTAGCCTTCTCATCAGGGACCCCGTGCCAGCCCTTCTCAGAATGTCTCTGAGCCCTCTGAGCCCTCAGCCCTTCTCATCAGGAAGCTGAGATAATACAAGTAGCTTCATAGTATTGTTGTCCATGCTTACAATAGCATGTGGCACATGGTAAGCCCACAAGGGTCAACTCTTTCATAGTTATTCTTTTGGTAGGGACAATAAAAGTACCTTCAGCAGCTCCCACCTGTGTGTTCTGTTTTTGTCAAGTTGTATTTTCCTAAAAGATGTGACCTTATTTGGAAATAGGGCCTTTGCAGATGATCAAGTTAGATGACGTCATTGGGGGGGGAACCCTAATCCAATATGACTGGTGTCCTTATAAAAAGGGAAATTCAGACCGAGAGATAGACAGGCACTGAAGGAAGACGGCCTGGAGATACAGACAAAAGGCCATCTACAAGCCCAGGAATACCTGAGGCTACCTGAAGCTAGGAGGGAGGCCTGGAACAGCTTCTCCCTCACAGCCCAGAGGAACCAACCTTGCTGATACCTTGATTTTGGACTTCTGGGCTCCAAGACTGTGAGACAGTAATTTCTGTTGTTGAACCCTCAGTTTGTGGTACTTTGTTAGAACAGCCCCCGAAACGAGTGCAGGGTCTGATGGGGTATGGCTCCCTAACTCCCGCTGCCACGCTGAGCTACCTGCCACCCTCAGGGGAGAGGAACGGGGTTGGCGTGGAGCAGGCCATGGTCTGGGGCCCGCCGCCAGGCTTTGGCTGGCCTTGGGCCTCTGGCATCTGTCTCAGATGGTCCAGGTTCTTGCTTGCAGATGAACAGGGCTGGAGCCATTTAGAGGGCCTGAGACACAGATAGCCCACCCCTCACCTGCCACCCTGCCTTCCTGCCTCTCTCCTCTGCTTCTGAGAGCACTCCCCACCTCACCCCTGCTCCAAGCAGGAGGAAATGGAGAAAGGAGATCATAAATCCCCGGAGAGGGCAAGCCAAGGTGGGGTTTGGGCCTGAACACTTCTGCCCCTCTCCTCACCGGTCTCTTGGAAGCTTAACTCTGTTCTCTAGGCGGGCAATGGCTTGCCTCTCTGGGGTGTGTCTGGGTGTCTGTGCATGTGAGTGTGTGTATAGAGAATGTCCCTCATTAAGCTGCTGTGGGCCTCGTGACCATGACTCAGAAACGTACCATCAGGCTGCGCTGGACAGAGGAGACCTGTCCCCGGGGTGGCCGATGCCGGCTCCCGATGCAGCAACCAGCGCCAAAGCCATCCCCGGCGCACCGTGGCAGCCCGCCCCTGCCTTCTCCCTCCAAAGAACTGGTTGTTCAATGTCACTTGAGGGAACAGATAGGTCTTGAGTGCCTCTGTCTACAGGGCACAGAGAGCCAGCGATGAGGAAGGCAGGGGCCTCGCCCACCGGGAACTTGTCATCTGTGCAGGATGGAGGGGTGGGTGGCATCTTAAGACAAGCACACAAATAACTCTTAATCTGAGGGGAATAAAATAAGGAGCATGGAGAAGAGCAAATCGAGAGTCAGGAGCGGCGACAGGGCCCGGAGGCGAGGAGGAGGAGCTCAGCAGCAGTTGGGGATGTGGGGGGGAGGGGAGGAACCCATGGGGTCTTCACGAAGGGGGCTCTGACACCCCGGCATTGCTGCAGCAGGGGATGCAGAAGCAAAGGCCTGGAAGCTGGAGTGTGCAGGGTGTGTCTGGGCTCACCGAGCCTTTCTGGTGACCCAAGTGCAGAGTCCTCCCTGGGCTGGCTGGGAGCTGAGACAGGAAGTGTAACCCAGTATGGCCTCGGATGCCGGCTGCGGAGCGTCTGTGTAATAGAGCTGTAGGAGGGGATCCTTTGAGGGCAGGAGTGCGTGCTTCAGGCTGCGCTTGAGAAAGGGCTTGGGGAGGGAGAGCTGGTGGGGTGGGGAGCATGCAGCCCTGGAAAGAGGCTGAAGCGGGTCTGGGAGGCAGGTGGGGAGCATAGCGGGAGTGGGAAGAAAAGGTGAAGGGAGAGACATTTCTCTTGGACAGCTGACAGGGTTTGGCAGGTAAGGAAGAGGAGGCACGGTTGACGAGCCAAGGGAAAGGAATAGTGCTGCCATTCAAAGAGAAGAGGGAGGTCTGTGGCTCCTTGGCCTGTGGGCGTTGGAGGGAAAGGGCTGGTGTGCTTGGGTCATAACTGGATCCTCTGATGTGGTGGAGGGCAGGTCTCTGGAGAACGGTGATGGGGCGAGGGAGATGCAGGGCCAGGGCCCTCTATGGGGTACCTGGGATGGTGGGAGCATAGGCCAGGTGGTGAGGTGGGATCCTTGGGTGAACACATGCCATTTACTTTTCCAGGATGAGCGAGCCATGTGGGTCCCGGCTCCCAGGGCCCTGGCTGCTTTGGTAGCTCAGACCTGCCGATGGGTATGGCGGCCAGGGCTCCCCAGGAAAGTACACCCACTCTGATTCCTGTGGCTGTCTCCTTGCCACAAGAGTTGGTAGCCATGGCCGGTCGAGGGTCTTCCTGTGCCGGAGGGCCGCTCTAGTTCTTCGCCCAGCACATTGCAGGAATCTCAAGCTATCTTACCCTGCAAATCTTCATTTGTATAGTTCTCGAAGCTTTACTGCATAGAATTCCGAAATGTCAGCGGTCCCAAGAACGTTAGCTGTTGTATCCAGTTCTTACTTTTAGTGGAATGAATGAAAGCCCAGGGAGGTGAGGGGACCACCCAAAGTCACAGGGCTAGTCAGAGCTGATGTAGACCTTTCACAATGCACTGGGATTTAGACCTGTGTTCTGAATTGAGATACTATTCACTTTCCCATGTCGCCTTTTTTATTTGTGGGTTTCTGGCCTCTTCAAAGTCAGGAGCTACATGTCCATCTCTGGTACTCAGCTAAGTGGACATTTAATAAAAATGTGTTGCCTGAATCAAAGGACAATGCCTAGCATATGCAAATATTCATTTAGGGAGTGGCAAGGGCAAGGGCTTAAGGAAACGTCCTCTCTGGGGGCCTGGCCGTCCAGGGCCTGTGAGAGAGGAGGACTCCCCAGCCATGGTCGGTTTGACGGCTAGGTGACTGTTTCCCTCACTGCCTTGTTGAGCCCAGGAAGAGGGCTGAGGATGAGAGAGTGAAGGCCTCTGGCCGGTGCCAGCTTCTTTCCTTCCCTGGAAAGGCAGACGCCATGTGGGCTTTGCTTGCCTCCTGCCCTGGGTCATGTATAGGTGGAGTGAAGAAGGGGGAGGGACCCTGTAACTTCAGGGATGCTAGGCGGTCAGGGGTGCTTGAGCCAGACAGGTCTGCTGACTGGGTCAGATGGAACTGCAGTGCGCCTCATGGCTCTGAGGGGAAGAATTAGTCAGTTTGGGCTGCCGTAACAAAATACCACAGACTGGGTGGTTTAAACAACAGACATCTATTTTCTCACAGTTCTGGAGGCTGGAAGTCCAAGATCAAGGTGCCAGCAGATTGAGTTTCTGGTGAGAACTGTCTTCCTGCCTTGCAGATGGCCGCCTGGCTGGGTTCTCACATGGCCTTTCCTCTGCGCATGAGCTGTTGAGGGGGAGAGAGGAGACTCTGGCGTCTCTTCCTCTACTTATAATATCAGCCCTACTGGGTGAGGGCCCCCACTCTTACGACCTCGTTTAATCTCAGTGACCTCCCCAATACCCCATCTCCAAATATAGTCACGTTGGGGGTTAGGGCTTCAGCCTGTCAGGTTAGCATCTTCCTCAGTATCGGGGTGCCCTGTCTGTGAGCGTGGGAGGCATTTTTTTTTTAGGAAGTTTGCTCAAAATCTTGAGGTCTTTACAAGTTGCTGTGAACGAATTGTCACGTTCCATCGTTTGCCTCAGATGAGGGGGCAGAGTCCCCTTGTGCTTTAGAACTTCCTCCCCTCCAGTCAGGTCAGGGCCAGGGAGGGCTTCTGGGGGGTCGGCGAGGCTGTCCCTCTGTGGGCAGCCTGGTGTCTTCCTCAACTCAATTAGACAAAATGTTCCAGTTCTCAAAGTTCCAGAGAAGGAAATTTGTGCCATTAGCCCCTTTTGGGGAAGAGTCTGGAGGTGAGTCCTGAAGAATGAAATCTCAGAAAGAGACCTGTTGGGGTGGTGGTGACCTGTCCCCATCAAGACAGCAGGTCCTGGAGGAGAACGCCAACCTCTGTGGGGCACCGTCATCCCTTCTAGCCTCTCCTGTGCCATCTCCTCCTTCCTGCTGTCCCTCTGGCTTCCTTTTTCCTGCGCCCTCCCTGCGAACCTCATCCGTTTCTGCATTATGACTCCCCGCCCCTGGGTGGGGCCTTTGTCTCAGATTTTTTTAATATGACACATTTCACGGTAGACAGAATAATGAACTGCTACATACATACCCATCGTTCAGATGCAACAACTGTCATGCTTTTTACCACATGTATTTCATTGATCCTTTTTTTTTCTTCTTGCTGAAGTATATTAAAGCAAATTCCAGCCATCATGTCAGTTTTACCTCTATATACTTAGTGTGTAGTTTGAAAAAAAGGAAAAAATCTGCCCCCAAATTTGACCTCTGCCTCTGTGCCATCCCAAGTCAGTCCGTGATGCTCCCAATGCTCATTTCTTCACTGTGGTTTCTTCCCAAGGGTATGCTCTTGGGGTAAAATAAAGGAGAACTGCAAAAGAAAATGGTGTAGTAAGGTGTATCCGGTTATACCTGGAGGCTTGGGTTTTGTAATTAAACTGTGTTCTCCCTGGTTAGAGCTCCTCCCTGAGGCCCCAAAGGCTCTGTGGGACGTGCTGCCCCCTCTTTCTGGTCGCAGGAAAAGTAATCATTTTCTAAATGGTCCCCCAGACGCTGACGAGAGGCTCATTAGTCCTCCCAGGGGCCCGCTGTCACCCTCGGGAGGACAAATGGCCCAGCTCAGAAAGAATCTGGGTCATTTTATCTTGTATCAGGAAGACCTCCCCGGGGCTCTGGTGAGAAGCGCTCTGACCACGAGACCGGAGGTGCGAGGACACCTGGCGTGGCGGTGTGGAGTCTGTGGTGGGGCTTGGGGAGAGGCCGGTGAGGGGCCTGTCCGAGGCTGCTTCCACACTGTCTCCCTGGCCCCAGCTGAGCCAGGGGAAGTGTAATGATTCTGTCTCATCCCTCTAACAAATGAATTTCTCTCTCTCTTGGCAACCTAAGCCATGTTTACAGAAAATATCAGAGTCTAGAATAAACAGTTCCTGTCAGACCCCAGGGCCAGTGGGGACTGGAGCAGAACCTCTGGGTCTCCTTCCTGGTCACCAGTAGGGGACTGCAGGCCCTGCTGCGGCTCACCCCTCGGTTCTTCTCTCTGGGGGTCCTAGACGCTGATGTGGTGGAAGCTTTGGAGTCAGACAGCCCCACACTCACATCCTGCCTTGACTGCCTTGTGGCCTCGGGCAGGTTACTTAGCTTCCCAGAGCCTCGGGTTCCTTATCTGTAAATTCTCAAAAGGGTTGTTTTAAAGATGAGTTGTCAGGTCAAGCACCTAGCTCAGAACTGGTACTCAGAAGTGCTCCTTTCTCTCTCCCCTGATTTGCAGCTCCCATGTCCCTCTGGCGTTCACTTCTGGATACAGGGAATCATTGGCAAAACAAATCATCGGCCAGGCGCCTGGGTGGCTCAGTGTGTTAAGCATCTGACTTCTGCCCGGGTATTGATCTCGGGGTCCTGGGATGGAGCCCCACGGCGGGCTCCCCTGCTCAGCGGGCATTCTGCTTGTCCCTCCCCCTCTGCCCCTCCTCATTGCCTGTGCTCTCAAATAAATAAATAAAATCCAAATCATTGGCCAAAAAAAAAAAAAAAAATCATTGTTGGTGCAGTTTCTGAGGAGCGTTTCCCATACATTACCTCACTGGAGTGTCAATGAAGTAGTTAGCATCCTCATTTTACAGATTAGAAAAATGAGGCCCAGAGAGGGTAAGAGGATTTTACATAGGTGCACAGTAAGTGTGGAGGTGGGGCTCAGGGAGGCACAGACTAGTGGGTGAGATCCGTGCAGAGTGGCAGGGGGGGCCAGGATTGTCCACCTGGGAGTGGAGAAGGCTGGGGATGGGCTGAGATGTGGTGCAGGCCTTTGAAGATTCAGAATGACCCCAAAGTCATTCTTCAGTCTCCCATCCTAGGCAGGTCCCCCAGTAGTTTATATGCCTTTAGTTCACAGCATACTGTCTGGACCACCTTTTCATTCTCTCTCGCCTTTCCCCTCTGAGTTTTGAATTGGAGCTGGCGGGGACCCTTAAGGTCACTCCATTAGCTCTGAGGATGAGGCTAAGTGCGCAGAGGTGAAGTGACCTGCCCAGGGGCACACAGTCCACAGTGGGGCTGGGACGCGACTCCCAGGCATTGCTCTGTCCACTGCACAGCCCTGCCCCCTACGTGGTCTCCCTTGGTCTTTGCTGCTGTGCACTCTCCTTCAGGGCAGATGCTGGGGCTTTTGTCTCTTGCACCTAGCACCGTCAGGTTTAATAAATGCTTGTTGAACAAATCAGAGGGAAAATGAACCGCTTTCTCTCTTTGTCTTTTCTGAAGGGAGAACAAGAAATGCCTCCAGTTACAGCCGGAGGGTTTTAGGTTAGACTGACAGTACGGTCAGGTGGAACAGCTTCCTGTGGTGGCCAAGCTGCCCCGAGTCTCTGGAGGCTGTGTCATCAATTGTCTTCTGGTGAGAGCCACACTGGTTTAGGATTTTTCTGGGGGGGGGGGGGGGGGGGGAATCCTATGCAGGTCTGGACCAACTCCAGGTCTCAGGTTTCTGAGGGGAGCCCTCCCCAAGTGCATTTTTCTATGGTTCAACTCCAGAAATTCTGTCTGGGAGGGAGCATCTCCCTCCCTCCCTCCCTCCTCAGGCTGAGATCAGAGGCCTCCCAGAAATGGACGTCCTTCCTTGGGCCCCAGCCCACCCATGGGCTTGAGCTCAGAGCCCAGGGATCTCATCAGGGACGGGAAGTGCTCCTGCCTGCCTGAGATTAAGGTTTGGGGAAGTGTTACGTGTTTTAGGCAAACTTCAGTGCCTGCCTTCAGAAAGGTCACTACTTAAGAAAACACTACTTAAGCAAACAGCCTGGCAGGGTCTGTAGCTCCTCTCCCACAAACTGGCAGCATTTCCCAGATGAAACCGGGAAGACGTTGAACAGGGGAGAGAGGCTCTTCGTCTCGGGATGAGCCTGTATTTTGAAGCCTGTGTCTCTGGGGGGGTTAGTGACGTCTGACAAATCTCAATTTCACCTGAAACAAAATCCCAAACTGGGCTGTGACTCCTGCTCTGTGAGGCTAGCCTGGGTGTCTGTAACCCTGTGAGTGAAGGTCCCTGGGCCGTCGTGACGGGCGTGTTCATGGACAAATGGGGCTCGTTAGGGCCCTCATCAAACAAGCACATGACCATGACTGCCCTTCCTGGTTGTTGGTTTGTTTTGTCTTTAGCCTGAGGACGGATCCAGATGTTTCTGTTTCTCCAGATGTTTTTTGTGGTAAAGCTGTAGAGCAGAGATAGGAAATGAGGGATGCAGGGCAGGTGGGTTCCAGAGCCTTCCACATAACAGACAACCAACTGATAATTTGTCTTCTGTGGGGGTCCAGATTCCTTCTGTGCTGGACGAGAATTCTCCATGGAGCCCACCAACCTTTCCAACCTTTCTCTTCTCTGAGACTCTCCGTCACCAGCACTGTACTTGCTGTCCTAATACCCTTCACATGTCACCTGAAGAACCAGCCCTGGCCCCTTTGGGAATCACAGTTTGAGGAGTACCTGGACTTTCAGAAGACATTATGGTTGCTTTATTTGACATTTATTCGGAGCCAGGGGGAGACACATGGGGACAGTCCTGTTGGGTTCTTTCTCTGTCACTCTGTTCTTTTCTCTCCCATCCCCCTTATTTCCTAGTGGGGAGAATGCCTTCTCTAAGGGCAATCTGGTGGCAGCAATCTGAACTAAGACAGGGCACTCAGGCTGGGCCCAGTAAGGCCCATGGGGGAAGATGCTTTTTCTCTCCGGCCATGACATCTCCCTTCCGATCAAGAAGCCTCCCTGAAGGTTAGCCCCCTTCCTTCCTGTTGTCTATTCTGATCCTCCCCTATGTGGAGGAAGATTTTATGAATGGGAATCTCATTGACATCTTCTAGAGAAGAGGGCAGATGTCTTGAACTCCTGGATGCTGGCGCAGAGACCTGGGGTTCTGAAACTCTGTTTGCAGGAGGAGGGCATGGTCCAGAAGGTGGGACATTCTATTTTGGTGGGTTTGGTAAACGGGCCCACAGGTTGTGGGGACAGGAACTGGACTGTGTATGGAGCAGGGTGGTGAAGGCTGCAGTCTGTCCACCTGGGACTCTGTTGTGCAGTCAACACAGGCAGAAAGTGCTGCATGGGCCCACTCACCTGTATTGACATGTCAGCCCAGCTGTCCCCTTAGGTTATGCTGTTCTTAGGTGTGCATGCCGGAGCCTGGGTCCCCGGGTCCCTGGGTCCCTGTGCTGCCCTGGCCTCCAGACTGTGAGTTCAGGAGCAGCTTTAAAACCCCCCACCCGGCTTCGCTTTTAGGACTTGAGCTGAGCTTGTAGTGCTGGGCTGGTACTCTGTGGGAGCTGGGGCTTGGGGCATGTCTGGATGATGGGTCTCAGCCCGAGGGTGGGAGGCAGGCTGAGGAGAGCAGGCAGGAGCTGAGATCCTGGCCAAGCTCAGGCCTTTGTCCTCTGTCCCCTTGGGGCTAGGTCAGCATCTGTTGCCTCTAGAGATTTCTGTCTCAGGCTGGGAACTCAGAGGACACAGTCTTTCAGAACATGACCTCCCCCAAGTGCCCAGGACAGGCCCCAAACATGAATGATGACTAGGACAGTGGTGGGAGAGGGTCAGCCAGCATCCTTTTGCTCTCTGCTGATTTCAGGCTCTGATTTCTCTTCTGAACCTGGAAGGATTCCATTCAGTTTTCCAAACATCTGTTTTGCTCTTGGACTTGCTCAGCCCTCTGTGAGGGGACCCCCATGATGGACGACAGGCACTCTGCAAAGCAGGCACTCATCACTTGGAGGTGCAGGTGGATTGCTGGGAGTGGGGGAGGGGAACGCAGGGCAGGCAAGAGAGCTTCTGACAGACAGAACTGGGACGGTCGTGGGGGTCTGGGATGGTCGTGGAGGTGGAGGTCCGGCTTAAGAGTTGGAGGGCATCATTGACAAATCAAGAATGTCTTCCTGTTCCTCTGGTTTGGAGATGAGTGGGAGCCAGAAAGGCTAGTTCCTAGGAATTTGGGCTTTACCCAGTAGGGGATGATTAGCCATGGCAGGAGTTTGAATAAAGGATGGGCATGATAGTGGTGATGAATATAAGAGCTTCCACTCTTGAGTCTTTCCTGTGTTATGTCCTCTGATTTCATCCTCACTGCGGGCCCTCTAAGGAGGGTATTGTTATCCTGCTTTTCCAGAAAACCCGAATCTCAAAGGTCACCCAGCTAGCGGGAGGTGGAAGTGTGATTCCAAAGCCAGACCCTTGCAGGGAGTGGCCAGGGGCTTTGGACTAATAGGGGCTGAACCTCCCCAAACAGGCGATTGGCCCCTGCTGTCCCCTGCTGTCCTCCGGGAGGTAGGGGTGCTCCCTCCAGGAGGAGGAGGAGGAGGCGGAAAGGAGGTGAACCGCTCCAGGGGTGGAGCTGTCCTGGAGGGAGTCTTTGTGAGCTGTTTCCTGGAGAGTTCTAGAAAGGAAACTCCTAGTCACTCTGCCGTCCTTCGGAGTGATGAGCTGTGTTTAGCCTTCATCTCTCCCTCCTTCATCCTCTCAGCTCTGGAGGGTGCCCTGAGGGCGGATGGGGGCCCCCTGGGGGCGGATGGGGGCCTCCCACTGGGCTGACAGGATCCCAGCTGTGTGGGGAGAGCACAGGGAGGTCCCAGTCGCCTCCTTCTGTCCGGGGACCTCCGGGCTCTGGGGCCACGGCCTGGGAGGCACAGGTTTCAGGTCAGGGGAAATGGGTGTGGGAAGAGCTAGGGTGGCAGCAGCCTCGGGCAGATTGATTTAGGCTCTGTCCCCTTGAGGTGTTTGCCTTTCCCAGGCCAGTGGACTGGTGAAGGGAGGGAAAGGTCATCCATATCCGAGTGCCAGATGAGCTCCTCCGAGCACAGGACACTTTCTCAGCTCCGCCAGCTGGGGCCTGGAGGTGGGCGGGGCTGGGGCAGGTGTCACACTCTTCCTGCCAGGCCTCCGTGACGGAAGCGGGTGCTCAGGCTTGCTGGCCCCACTCCGTAGTTTCTTAAATCACAAGGTCAGGATGGGGCCCAAGAATTCACATTTCTAACCAGGTCCCCCATGACGCTGCTGCCACCGGTGTGGGGAGCCCTCTCTGAGAACCGTCGCGCTGGACAACCAAGTGAGACTGTATGGTGCCTCTTCCTTCGCCCAGCCTTGCTGCTCGGACAGGTGTGTGGCCGGGAACTCATCCTCTCCACCCGAGAAAGCCACGTCCTGCCTTTAGGCCCTGGCTCAAAGGACACTTTGGCCATACGGAACCGTGTGCGCTGGGCCATCTGTCCTCTTTTTTCTCATTCTGCCTGGGTTCCTAGTGCTGTTGCACACTCCCTGAGGGCTGGGGAGTCACTCTCATTAATGGGGGGCTCCATGGTACCTTGCACGGCCCCCAGCACACGGAGGAACCAGGGGCTGAGTGGGTCTGCTTCAGCTGGGCTGTCGTCATGGTTAAGCCATTCTCAAAACCAGGAAATTGAGGTCTAGATGGGGAGGGATTTCACAGAGGTCTTCCCAGAGCCAGAAACTAGAACCTCCTGGACTCCTACGATATACTGTGTGTACAGACCATTTTATAGGAAAAAAAATTCCGCAAGCTAAAAACACCAGCTAGTTCATGAGGTCTTTCCTATACCAACAGAGATACACATTTATGTACGTGGAGGGAGCCTGTATAGCTAGAGTTTTGTGTCTGCTGGTTTTTTGCAACCTAACATTTTGTATACTCATTTTCCTGCTGAGTGTACCAGTGAGTGTCTTTTGTGTAATGTCCCTACATTATCTCATTTAATTCTCCCCACGGCACTGAAGGCATGTATTTTAATCGTACGCCTGCTGTAGAACATCCCACGGAGGTGATGTTCCATGGCTTGCCTCATGTTTCCCTAGCACAGCACATGGAGTTGGGGTTTAATATTGCCGCTGTGGGTCCGGTGTTCTCTGCGCTGTCCCAGACCGCCTCTTACATTCCTATGTGCCCACTGTACAGAACTGACGTATGGTCCAATCTGACTCTTTTTTTTTTTAAGACTTTTATTTATTTATTTGAGAGAGAGAGAGAGTGCAAATGGGCAGAGGGAGAAGCAGGCTTCCCATTGAGCAGGGAGCTGGGTGCGGGGCTCGGTCTCAGGACCCTGGAATCATGATCTGAGCCGAAGACAGATGCTTAACCGACTGAGCCACCCAGGCGCCCCTGATTCTTTTTTCTAATTGTGGGGACATTGGCAGAACACAAAGCTAAGCATTTCAAAGCTCGTGAATCCAGTAGCGCGTAGCACATTCACGGTGTGTGCAGCTACCGCCTCTGTCTAGTCCCAAACGTTGCTGTCCCCTCCGAACCCAACCCCAGAGCCGTGAGTAGGTAGTTCTCTTCCTCCCCTTCCCCCGGGCACTTGCAATCCCTAGTCTGCTTTCTGTCTCCATGGACTTACCTACTCTGGGTATTTCATACAAATGCAATCATGTAACGTGTGTCTTTGTGTCTGGCTTCTTTCACTCAGCACCGTGTCTCGGAGGCTCATCCACGTTGTAGTATTTATCAGTATGTCATTCCTTTGTATGGCTGAATGATATTCAGTTCCATGGAGAGGTCACATTTTGTTTATCCGGTGCCAAGCTTGTTGGTGACCTGAGGAACCTAAGGGCCAATGCTGGGGGCTAATGTTGGAGACGAAAGGGGAGCTGGGAGAGGACTTTATAGATGGGGGGCTGTGTGGGAGAGTGGGAGGGTGTCTGCAGCTGGTGGTCAGAGTTGGGACTGGGGATGTGGCCTTGAGGGATCGAGTGGGCTGAGCTGAATGATGACGCCCGGCTAGGAGGGGCAGCTGAGGGGGGATCACATTCCTAGAACAGAGGAGCCGGCAGTTCAGGGAAATGTGGTAGCTGAACTCCAAGGATGTCCCCAAGCCTGGATGTGAATGGCTTCACACTGAGGAATTTTGATCCAAAACCAAGGGGTGACCTGGTGCCCAGATGGAAAAGGTCCTTTATTTCCTGAGAAACAGGAGCAATAGCTGTGGCCTGGCCTGTGGACAGGTGTGCAAGTGACAGGCGGGCTGAGGATGGCTGTGCAGCCCCAAGAGGAGCCGGCACGGGGCGTCGGGGGAGAGAGGGCCTGGACACTGTCAAGAACCTTATAAGGAGCCCGGCTGGGTGGAGTGCTGGGAACGCCAGCTTGCTCAACCCCTGTCACCCGAGTGTCCTTGTCCCTCCCATTCTTACAGCAGTCGGGACTCGTCGAACCGTTGTTTGTGCCGTTCGAGTGATCATGGGAGAGACAAAGGAAACAAGCTTGAGACTCAAGAGCCCGATTTCATGAGTAAAAATCCCTTTCCTCTCCTCTTTACTCCTCCAACTCAAATGAAAACACCACTTTGCTGGTCAGTGGTACCTGAGAATTACCTTTGTAACTGACTAAAGAACTCTAGTTTTGAGTGTTTTCAAATGTAGGTATTATTATGACTCAGGCGTGGTGAGGCCAACAGATCAGGAGATGACTTCCCTAGAAAAGATCTGTTGTTCCTCACAGTTCCCTGGGAGGGGGTGCCACACTGTGGGGGCCCCGTGGGGAAGCGCTGCGATGGGTCAGGAGGTAGAGTGAGGCGGAATCGTGGACGAGATTTTGTTGGTGTTTCTGAGGGAAGGAATGGGTGAGGCAGGGTAAGCTGGCTTGGGATGGGTTTGTTTGAATCATTTCAGTGGGCTCTGGGGTGTAGGAACTGCCCTGAGTCTGGTACCGGTCCCTGGGGTGATTAGGTCCCTGGGGTGATTAGGGCAGGCGAGTCGAATGGGTCTGGAGTGTGGCCTGTAACGAGCTTGATAAAGGAGGTGCTTGGCTGTTTGGGCTCTGGATTGGTTGGTTTGCATATAAAAGGCTTGCAAGCAGGTAAGAGACAAGTCATTTGCTATCTCTAGGAATTGACTGGGCTGCAAGATGTCAAAACCTCTGAAATACAGAAAAATAAACAGACCTGATTGGTATGGTGGGGAATGCCAAAGACCTTGTTCTCAGCTGGGTCCTACTGGTCCTCCGTGCCTCCCCGCTCTCTCAGGTCCTGAAGGCGAGCACAGCTGGAGTTCCAGCTTCTCTGACTACCTGGACTCTGCATCTGGAAGGAGGACTTGGAAGGTGGACACGCTGTGATCTGAGATGACTCGTGTCTGCCTGTCCCTGGCTACCAGCTCCAGACTGGCGCTCAGAGCCCGCGCCAGGGGGCCGAGGGAGGGGCATGCAGGGGTGGGGCTGCTGCGGGCCACTGAGGGCCTGGGTCTCCTGGCTGCGGAATCAAGACCACAGTGGCCAGGAAGACAGGCGCGGGGAGCCTGCTCTGGTTGGCCGGCAGGCCCTCACCGAGCTGCTCTGCTGTGCGGGGCCGTTCCAGCCAAACAGCCGCAGCACCAATAGGAAACACTTCCCAGCCGTTCTAGCATGCTCGCTTCCCGCCGCCTTCCTTCTGTGTTGTCCTGCAGGCTTCCAGAGGCAGGGAGGGTAGGTCTCGTTCTGTCTGTGCTATGTAGACACGCTGAGGCTCAGAGGAGGCCAGAGGTAGGGGCTCAAACCCCAAACTAAACGTGTTTACCAGACTACTCTGCCAGGGTCTCTCTTGGGAGCTGATTGAAGATAGGATATGAAAAGATGGAATAAGACAGAAATCTGTGTGTCAGTCATCTTCCCTTGTAGCCAGGGGGACTCAAGCTCAGACTTGTCTATGTTCAGCTTGATTTCTCCTAGGGTGCCCAGGTAGTGAGCCCTGGTTCTGTGACTTTCTCACCATGCTCCCTCTGACTTGAAAATTCACTAATGCTGAACTCAGAGTGGCTCTGGGGACACACACACACACACACACACACACGCAGAGCCCACAGAGCTGCCAGGAGCCCTGGTCTGATGGGGGTGGAGGCTCCCACTTCTTTCCCCAAGCTGCCTTCCCACCCAGGAGGCCTGTGTGAGTGTTTGTTCTGGGCATAGTGCACATTCTTCTCTCCAGAACACAGCTGGAGAGATGGGACAAGGCAGGAACCAGGCCCCAAACACAGGCAGGGACATGGGCCAACTACCCGCCTTCTGGCCCCATCCCTCCGGCTACGCCAGAGCGGGAAGTCCTGGGCGGGGGGCTGGTGAGGCAAGGCCAAATGTACCAGAGGGCCCTCTGCTTGATGCTCAGACCTGGCCAGCAGCTCAAGGATAATCCTGTCCATCCCCTGTGTCTGGGACAGTGTTTGTCCAAGGTTGGAGGCTATGGGAAGAGGGATCTGTGTCTTTGTTTGGGTCTTGTGTTCTCAGCATTGGGGTGCTTGGTTGGTGCTTGTTAACCTGCATTCATGCTGCATTTAAAAGTCCCTTTCCAAAGCCTGCAGGTAGTGTCTCGGAGCTTGGCCCAGGCAGGGGTGTGACTCAGATACAGTGCTGATTGTTCCCCTTCTGCTGGTACTTTGCAGTTGAATGTTCTGTCTTCTTCCGTGTTTCCTGGGTGGGCATATCTCTTTCCTTCCTCACTGGATTCCAAATTCTTTGAGGGGAGAATTCCTTTCTCATAAACTAACTGGACTCGAAATGTTTGCGTCGTCAGGAGGATGGACACCTTCATGCAGCTGACTGTCATCAGCGCAGCATGTAAGAAGGTGGTGGGAGAGAGAATTCCTTTGAGGCTGGAGGGGTCAGAGACCTCTGGAGGGGTATGGATTCCAATGTGAGATGGGTTTGAAAGCAGAAGAGTTAGAAGGAAGACCGTGACAGGGACAGAAAGGAAGGAGGGACCCAGGGTTCATGAGGGGTGCTGTGCGAGCAGAGTCCCCCCCGGCGGCTGGGACAGGCTGGTTCACATTCTTAACCTCGTGGTCAGCAGCAGCCCTTTGGGAGCTTTTGATTGATGTGATTGATTCTTGCATCTGGCAGTGGTGTGGGAGTGATGGGAAGGAGAAGGGGGCATCCTTCGGAAGATGGAGGTGAGACCCGATTCCTCACTGTGCTGAGCCTCTCAGGAGCGCGCCTGAACTATTCTCATAGTGATTCCAGTAGGTGGATCTTATATACCATCCCCATCTCACAGACGAGGGAACTGGACCCAGGTCCCACATGCCGTAGGTGTTGGAGCCATGATTCAAACCCAGGTCTCTCTGGCCCTAAATCTGTGCTCTTCGTGCTACTCAAGACAATGCAAGATGTGGTGGTCCTGGTAAAGAAATTCTTTGATTTCATTGTCCATCTCATCAGTATCAAGAGATGCTTTCGTGGTTTCCCTTCTTTTTATTGCCAATCTTTGTATAATCAAATGTAACATACGTACATCTTCTTTGCCAAAAGGAAAATACTGTAGACATGACTAGAGTCCTCTCGGAACATGTTCCCCAACCGTGGTCCTCCGAGCTGCTCTGCTCTGGGATGCGGAGGTTAGAACAAACCCTCGCTTGCACGACAAGGGTCCCCTTTCCCTTTCACCTTCCTGCCGACATTGTCAGCCATGCTGCCACCAGGCTTCCCGGCAGCCCAGCGCTGTCAGGCAGCCAGATTCAGTCCCAAGAATAGTAGCTCTGGGTTGGAGCCATGCTCCGCAGCCCCAGCACTCCACCTCTGGGCCCGGCCCAAGCCAGTATGTTTGCAGAGTGGAGGGAGGGCTGTCCTCCTTGCCATCGACCGTAAAAGGGCCTGCTTGTGGTCCAGGCATCCCTTGTGTCCCTTGATAACCAATCTTAATTTATCTGAATCCTCCCTGAGTCTGTTTTGTTCTCAGCCTATCTCAGCTCTTAGACAGATGGGGGTCAGGGGTTCCCACCCAGCTTAGCAGAATGCACTTCCCTTTTGCGTCCTAACTGTGCTTTCTTTAAAGCCCTCAGGGGCACCAGCACTGGTCTTGGAGGAACTGGTGCACAACTCTGGCTTTTCAGGGCCACTGTCCTTGCCTCCCCCCTGCCCTCACCACCCCCGGCCCCACCTCTGACCTGCTTTAGCCTGGCCAGACTTTGTCTGAGGTGTGACCTGGGTGGCCACTTGTTGCCTGAGGATTCTGGGAGGGGCAAGTGCCATGAGGTCACCCAGGGGTCATCTGAGTCCCCTCATAGGTTTTTAAGGCCCTTTCTGAGACAGGCCAGGTTTTCTAGGTCGGTTTGGTGGTTGCCTACGTGTCACAGCAGGGACCTCAGAGAAAAGCTGGAAAGTTTGGGAATATGTTGTTCCTGACATGAAGAATGCTGACAGGGAAAGGAGGTCAGCACTCGGGCTGGTGCCAGCTTTCTTCCGTACCCTGCAAGAACAGGCGTCTGATCTTTCCACCGTCTGCTCAGTGAGCTCTTACATAGGTGTCCCTGGGCCAAACAGTTACTAGTCCCTGAGGTGGGTGTCTCCCCTGCCATGGCCAGTTTCCCTACTTCGACCCCAGCCACTAACTGGCCTCCAGTGAACCCAGGTTGAAAATCGTGTGCTCTAGGACACATATAGGGTGGTCAGACATACGCTTGGCTTTATCCTCAGTGTCAAAGCCACAAAATTGATCTTTTTTTTTTTTGGAAGAGGGATGGGGCAGGGGGATGATCATTCCTCACCTGGATATGAATTATACTGGTCCCTGGTCTTCTGGGGTTTGGCTTTTCCTGTAGAGGAGTCTTCAGGTGCTTGGCACTTGCCTGACTGACCTAGCTGTGGGCCTGGGCTTAACATCAGTGTCCCCTTCACCATCTGTCTGACCCTTCCAGAGCCGTAAGTCATGTTGGAGAACTTCAAATCAGAATCCTTGTTATATACATTTTTCCAAAAATTATTTATGCACATTTGGAAACTGAGAAAAGTAGAAAAAAACAAGCTCCCAGAGTCCCATCACTCTAAATAGTCACTATTGGCAGTATGGTGAATTTCCTTCAAGTTTTGTGAATATATACATGTGTGCATCCATAGGGGCGCAAGACTTCTTTTTCTTTTAAAATCTAATTACAATTATACAGTACCAGCCTTTTGGTACCCTGCATTTTTCACATGGCCAAAAGCACATTTTTGGTTGTTACTGCATTCTTTTACATAACTGTATAACTTCATTAAGTGGATTTACCATATCGGTTTAGCCATTCTCCTATTATTAGACATTCGCTCACTTCCAGTATTTCAATGTTATAAGGAGTGCTGAGATGAAGGTCCTTGCACATAAAGCTTTTTCCTTATTTAGGATTATTTCCTTAGGATTCTCAGAAGTGGAATTATTGGGTCAGAGTTTGAACATTTCCAAGGCTCTTGACACATATTGCCAAATTGCTGTACAAAAGGATCATGCTGGTGTGCACTACCACTAGCTGGGTGAGCGGTGCCTGTCCGGATGCATCTCAAAGTATCCAGCTCCTATGTTTCAGATGAGGAGACCGAAGCACACAGATGTGAAAGGAGCGGTGAGCCAAGGATGCACAGTTTCTGGGGAGTGGAGGTGATTCTGGAACCCAGGTCTATGGGCTCCCATTTTAGACCTATTCACTGTCCTTACCACCTATGCCTACTCTAATAACATTTCCACTTTTTGAGCTCTGTCCCAGCCTCTCCATAGGGACAAGGAGAGTGTAGCTAGAACTCTGCTGGGCCACTGCCCTTGCCTGCCTGTGCACAGCGGGGAGCGTCTGGGCGTCAAGAGTTTAGGTCTCATCCTGGCACGGCCTTTGCACACTTCACTTCACCTCCTGAGCGTGTGTTCTCTTACCTGTTAATATTAATATTCATGACTGGCCTGCTTGCTTCATGGGGTCAGTGTGTGAACTAGCTCGTGCCCAAAGCACCATGATGCAGTAAGGAACAATATAAAGGAAATGTGCTGTCCCCATGGTGGTTATTCCTAAAGCACACCTGGGATGAGAGACTCAGCATTAGGGCACTGGAGGTCTAGGTTAAGTAACTAATTTGTAATACCACTTTGTTCCAGAGAAAATTTAAGGCATCTATCAGAGAGGCATGCATCAAGATAAAATAAAACTAAGAAAAGTGATGGGGTATAGTAATGTGCATAAAGTTACTAATGCTCTACTGTATACTTAAACATTTGTTAAGAGGGTAGATTTCATGTGATACTTTTTACTACAATAAGTAATATGGAAGGGGAAAAAAAGGTGAGTCATGAACATACTTCTGAAGGGACACTCATTACACCCTTCATAGGTCAAAGAGAGACTCTTATAACTGAAAGGTACAAGCCGGTGAACATACCCAAAGCTTTCTATTTTTTTTTTTAAAGATTTTTTATTTATTTGACAGAGAGAGACACAGCAAGAGAGGGAACACAAGCAGGGGGAGTGGGAGAGGGAGAAGCTGTCTTCCCACCGAGCAGGAGCCTCATATGGGGCTCGATCCCAGGACCCCGGGATCATGACCTTAGCCGAAGGCAGACGCTTAATGACTGAGCTACCCAGGAGCCCCTACCCAAAGCTTTCTAGATGGGCCTGTCCAATAGAAACATACATGATGGGAGCCACATGTATAGTTGAAAATTTTTCTAGTAGTCACATTTAAAACAATGAAAAGAAACAGGTAAGTTTATTTTTAGCACTGTATTTTATTTAACTCAGAATATGCAAAGTATTATCATTTTTTAAATTTTTTATTGTTATGTTAATCACCATACATTACATCATTAGTTTTTGATGTACAAAGTATTATCATTTTAACCTGTAACCAACATAAAAAAAAAATCACCAGTGAGATATTTTAGTCTTTGAAATCTGGTGTCTATTGGATGCTTACAGTAGATCTCATTTTAGACTAGTCACATTTCAAATGCTCAGTAGCCACCAGCAGCTTCTTCCAGTATTGTGAACAGCTCAGATATAGAACATTTCCAGTGTTGCAGAAAGTTCCCATGGATAGCCCTGCCCTGGACTTAGACCCTTCAACTTGCCTTGGAAGCTACAGCTATGTTGTGGAGAAGCCAGTGAGGGGCTGAGGGCCCCGGGGAGGTGTAGAGATAGCGCCCTCAGCCCCGTCCCTGGAGAATTCTTTTTTTTTTTTTTTGAGATTTTATTTGTTTGACAGAGAGAGACACAGCAAGAGAGGAAACACAAGCAGGGGGAGTGGGAGAGGGAGAAGCAGGCTTCCGGTGGAGCAGGGAGCCTGATGCGGGGCTCGATTCCAGGACCCTGGGATCATGACCTGAGCCGAAGGCAGCTGCTTAACGATTGAGCCACCCAGGCGCCCTGTCCCTGGAGAATTCTAATGGAGAAGCTGTGCTGCTGGTCCCTCGGGAGTGACTAGTCTGATGGAGGAAGGTACATTGTGGGTCCTCTGAGAACTCCCATTCTAACAGGGGAGTCTCACAGCCTAATGAAAGAGAAAGTTTCCTGCTTGAGGAGTTCGCCATAAAGTTAGAAATTGGGAGCCCACCATCAGATGGTCATTTACAGCAATATCATGGTGGACGAGTAGTTACAGTGGCAGACTACAGCATAGCTTGTTGCGGATCTGAATGCGAACCAGAAGGCAAAGACATGCAGGAGGGGGGATGATGGGAGGGGGCGTGATGGCACGAGCAGAGAAAACATGGCAGAACAGGAAAATTGGTAGAGAAGACTGACGTGGCTGGAATGGTGGGGAGCTAGGGTTGAATTTGGAGTGTGTGGGGGGTGTAAATACCATAAAGGGTTAGATGAGATCTGATAAGCCAGAGTAATCTATTTTAGGCACTGAAGAGTGATTGGATAAAAATAGTATTTGGAGATTATCCTGGTGGTGGTGGCGGCCATGAGCTTGATGGTTTGGAGTAGGGGAGGGAGACTGGCCCGGAATCCAGACCTGAGGTGATGAAGGTCTAGTGGTGTGGTGATGATGGATGGGGCATATTCTGAGTCATCCTTGCAAAATCTCAAGAAGTGAGCACCTTTCAGTGTCCCTGTGTCATTTCAGCCCTGGGATCCCCGCAACAGACCCTTCCAGACCTTGTGATGGCCTGGACGACTGGTCCACGTCAGGGCGCACACCGGCCTCTCTGTCACTCTGTAGCCAGATGGCGTGTCTCAGCCCAGGGCTTGGCAGAGCCCTTGATTTTGGAGGAAGGGGGCTTTGTTAGAGGTCACCTGGGGTCTCCTTGCTGGTGAGACCTGGTCTCCAGGTGCTTGGAGAGCTGGTTGCCATGGCAATGGGCACCTGTTGCCAATGCTCTGAGGAGGGCAGCCCACAGCTGCTTGGGTGCTTCAGGGCTGAGGGGTAGGGCATCCCAGACAAGGGGGTGCTTGAAGTCCAGGCATCTGTCAGCAGCTTTGTAAGTGCCCAGCGGCTGGCTGGACTTTGCGACAGGAAGGTTAACCCTTAAACTTCCCTTCTTACTCTTTTCCTGTTCCCTATACTCTTCCCAGCAGCCTCTCATGCTGTCTCCCCAACACGGGCCCCTTCACTGTTTTTTTTTTTTTTAAGATTTATTTATTTGAGAGCGAAAGAGAGAGAGCATGCATACGAGTGGGGGAGGGGCAGAGGGCAAGGGTGAGAGAAACTTAAGCAGACTCTGTGCTGAGCTCAGAGCCTGACTTGGGGCTCCATCTCACCACCCTGAGATCACCACCCGAGCCGAAACCAAGAGTCGGACACTCAACCGACTGCGCCACCCAGGTGCCCCTCACTGTGTTATCCCTAAGACAAAACAGAGCTTGAGACAGCACTTGGTATAAGCCCTTTTCCTCATCCCTCTTTCCCCTCTGGTTGGAAAAAATCCAGTTCACGTAAGATCAGAGGGGGGAAATGGTTGAGAGTGGGAATAGAAGACCCTTCAACCAGAACAGGAGGGATTTAAGCTAGACATCAGGAAGAACTTCCAGATCTGAAGATTAAGTGCTGAAATGGGTGAGTCCGTCATTCCTTTTTATGGCAGTCTTTGAGGATGCGGGAGATTGCTGCCTGGTGAAGTGGGAGGAAAGAAGGACCTAGGGATTCTGGATGTTTCTGTGCTTCACCCTCCTGTGTGCCGCAACAAAGAGTAAGGAAAAAGTCAGTGAGGCAAAGCACAGAGGAAATTGTTGGCTTAGCCCCTTTCCCTTACACCCTAGTTCCACCCATTCTCAGGAACACCAGGACAGAGACAAATTTAGTCCTTCTATTTTTTAGAGTTTATGGAGAAAAACATTAGCATGAAGTCCTTAGTGGGCAAACGGGAATTCCGTCCCAGCTGGACCTCCTTTCTTCCTTCCTGATTCTGGGAGATCACATCATGTGTGTTTCCCCAAAGTGATGGGAAGGGTGAGGCACGCATGCGAGGGTGCCCACGGGCGTGCACGCCCATGTGTGCGCTGGAAGGCGGGGCCCCTGCTCTGCTGCGGAGTGGACACGGGTTTTCAAATCCAGCAGAAGTTTATTGAATGCCCGTGAAGTGCTGAAGGCCATGCTGTTCCTGGAGGGAACCCCACGGGCCGGTTCTGTCCGCACTCAGCTACCATCTAGCAGAGTGGGAGAGGCCCGTGTGCGGGCAGCAGGATGGGAGGGCGCTCAAGGGAAGGCCCAGGTAGGGCCTGCCCGGTGACGAGGATTTCAACAGGCCGATGAGGGTTTTGAGGGGAGAGAGGTAGCAGGCCCTGCACTGGGGGGCATGCTGAGGGAGCACCAAGGGCAGACGAAGCCAGGCAGCGTGGAGGTGGGTGCGCGGGTTTGGGGGACAGGAGGCGGATGGGCTTGGAGTTTGGGTATGTCCTGGGGCCACGGTGGAGACCAGTTTGGGGGACATTGCATGCCCTGCGTGGCCCATGTGTTAGCTGTTTGGCCCCTGGAGATGCGGACTGAGGTTGCTGTGTGGACGCTGGGCATGGGTCTGATGGGCCCTGTGAGTGGAGAGAAGTCTGTGTCCTCGAGAGTGGAAAGCCCTTCTACTTATCACACATGGCCCAGGGAAGGTGGGAAAGCCCGAAGGGCAAATTTCACTTAAAAAAACGAAGAAATGAAGTTTGCACAGCAACTCTGCTCCTCCCCAGAACCTTTAGGGAACAGGCCATTCTGTGTGGCCTTTTTCTAGATAATTAAGAATTTATGCCAGCATTTATTATTAGAATTATTTTTAAAAGATTTCATTAATTTATTTGTCAGAGAGAGAGACCAAGAGAAAGCACAAGCAGGGGGAGCGGCAGAGGGAGAAGCAGGCTCCCCACAGAGCAGAGAGCCCGATGCAGGGGGCTCGATCCCAGGACCCTGGGATCATGATCTGCGCCGAAGGCAGACGCTCAACCAACTGAACCACCCAGGCGCCCCTGTTATAACTATTTTTGATAGATGTCTTCCTAAACTATGTATTTTGCCCACCTCCTTAAGTAGTCCCTGATATAACCTTTTCTGTGTGATTTGGGGAATCCTTGTGTGAGTAAATTACCATGTTCTGCTACAGAACAGGGTAGGCAGGTGGGGGTGAGGATGTTTGCTCCTATATTAAATAGCCCCAGCTGTTGGATCTTTTGGGTCACTTAAGCATACTTTTAAAAAATCATGATCTGTCTTCTTTCTCGTTAATAGACTGTCACTTGTCGCTTCTCAGAGTTATCACAGTGCCTGCCCAGGCAGCTCTTCACCTATCCCTCCCCCATTTCTAATTTGCTATTTCTAAACTGCACAAGCTTGGCAACTGTATTATTAGAATTTGCAGAAACTAACAGTTATCAGGTACTTAGTGATAACCTGAGATTATCACTTGTGGGTAAAGTTCATGAATGTGAGTGCACAGTCTTAAGTGACCTCTGTTTTGTCCCATACGGGGCCTTTTGGGTTATTTCTGGGTTCTCAGCTGTGCTATGGAAGGATGAGCTACCACTGTAAATACACATTCTTTTTATGCAACAATAATCAGATCCCCAGAAGGATCTAAAATCAAGTAAAAAATAGTCGATTTGTTAAGGTGGGAAAATTTTACTATCTTTGATTTGGGTAAGAAAACATTTTTTAAATCAAAATCAGTTAAGAGAGGGAAAAAATACCTTTTTTAAAGTTGGAAAAACATTTAAAATGTTACCATCTTAAAATCTGTTGTTGTACGTGGTCGGCGAGGGCCCTCAGCAGCCAGGGATGGAGGGAAGGAGGGGAAGCTGGAACGGGGGTGAGCCATTGGAGTCTGGCGCTGGTCTGCAGAGGGCCCCTGTTGGTGGCCCCAGTGGCTGCCAGCTAGTGAACACCTGGCCGGGCCAGCCCGAATGGGCACTTTGCACATGTTATCTCGCTCTCATGTGACCACCGCACCTCTAGGAGTTAACGTCCTTGTCCTCATTTTGCATGGGGTCTCAGAGAAGAGGAATAACATGCCCACGGCCGCAGAGCTCAGCTCCGAGTAAACCGGTTTGAACTAAGGCCTGTCTTACTCCTAAACCCTGTGGTCCCTTGCACCTCTGGCGGACAACTGTGTTGGTGTAGCATGTGTTGGTGGGCGGAGGTTTTGGTGGTGGGGACCTGGGTGTCTGTGCCAGCTCAGATGTCCGCCTTGACTGTGTCCTCATGCAGACACCAAAGTGCCCACAGCCTTCCTCCTGGGTGCCATTGACGGGCCCAATGCAGTCAGGGTCACCTGTCCTTTGAGACTGTGGTGACCTCCCTGAGGATGCTGGTATCCTCCCCTCACCAAAAAATAGCTTGTCCTATGGGTGGGTGGTGGGACGCAGAAGGGCAGTGTGTGTGTCCGTGTGTGTGTGTGAGAGAGAGAGAGAGAGAGCGAAAGAGAAACTGGCACAGAGAGAGATGCAGAGGAGGGAAATATCAGTGCCCTGTGCCTGTGGGTCAAGAGGCTGGGTTCAGGCTCAGCTTAGCCACTACCCCCTGGCTAACAGGCCAAAGCCAGCTTCATGTCCTCTGGGCCTCAGGCCGCCATCCTGAGGTAAGAGAGGTGGAGATGGCTTCTTGTTCTCTAAAAGTGGGGTTTATGAGCGCCTCAAGGAGCATGTCCTCACCCCCACGCACCAGCCCATCTCAACTTTTTCCTCAGACTTCATTACACCTGGCAGATTTCCTCCCCACCCTCGAGCTCACAGAGTTATCCATTCAAGGTTTCTCTGAGGGAAAAAAAAAAATCTTCACTGCATTTGTAGCTCTCTCTGTCTGATCATAAAAGCCATACACGTCTCTTAAACACAATCTGGAAAATTAGAAAGAGAGTATAAAGGAGAAACTGAAATCACCCTTAATTCTATGACATTTTTATATGTCCTTCTAATCATTTAAAACCAACGTTAGTATAATATAGGATATACTGTTTTGTAACTTGATTCCCCCACCCCGGCCACTACATAGTGAATTTTTCTTAATTACGTGAAGTAAATTAGATGCACAGAGGAGGTACCTGTCCAGAGCAGGCACACCTCCTGCGGCCTGCCCTTGGCCTCAGAGTCTCGGCGCGATGGGGAAGCCGTGGGGGTGGGGGCATGGTGGGGACTGCAGGTGCTCCTGGGATCAGAGAGGAGGGGCGGGGCTACTTGTCTGGAAGCTGGGAGCAGATGGCTGGGAGAGCTGGTTGTAGGGCCACTGGCCGCGCCAGGACTTGACCACCCATTAGCCTGCAAGGCTGTGGCTCACAGCCCCCCAGCCTGCTGAGGAGGCCATGCATATATAGTCTGCACCATGAATCCCCTGGAGTCGTGCAATGCCAAGGGTGGGCCAAGGCCCAAGGGACTGCCTGCGTCACCACTTGGAGTTAACAGGAGCCCCGGGCCCTGGAGACAGCTGAGCACATTTCGTGGGCTGAGGTTATTTTGGTCCTCTTTCCATCCCATGGCATTTGGACCTTGGGACCTTGGGAAGGGGAGATGGTGGGAGCTGGGCTGCACCAGGGAGATGGCCAGAATCAGCCCCCGGAGAGTCATTGTTTCTTGGCCTCCTCGGCTGGGTGAGGGCTGCCGCTCAGGAAGGGCAATGCCATCGTCCACCCTCCGTCCTCAGCACCGGGGTTTCTCCCTCCTGCTGGGTGGGAAGTCATAATTGTAATTTATAGCCTCTCTTTCCCAAGAGATGATCTTTCACTTTATTTTGTCCGAGCTGCACTTGCTGTCTCCTGCATGGCCCTCAAGGACATCTGGAAGTGTTTAGACAGTCTGTGCTCACTGGGCAGCAGCACCATGGACCGGCTAGGAAGGATGGGTTTGGCCTAGTTTCGTGGCCCAACAGCCTCGGGGATGGCACATGCTCAGAGATTCTCAGAACGTAGCTCGTTTTTTTTTATCCCAGACCCGCACACTTTTGCTTCCTTTCCCATCTATCTCCTCCATCCCACCCTGGAGGGATCAGCATGCCTGCACATTCTTTGAGCTTCCGGGAACCTCTTGGCTAGTCTGTTTGGGCAGCTGGGCCTCGTGCGCAGGTGCGCTGGGCGGCCCCCCGAGCTCCAGGAGGGGCAGCTGGGAAGTGTGCTGGCTCCTGCCCGAGGCTGAATCAGCACAGTGTGCTGGTAGTGTTTGCTTTTGGTTTTCTGCAGTCAGCTTTGGCCACCTCATTCCAGGGAGGAGGGAAACCTCAAAATGCCCACCTTGCCCCCATGAGTCTCTGTTTGTAGTACTTGGTTGAAGTTTGAATCAATACTCCCTTCTCATTGGGAGATTTTAGGGGACAGACCACAGAGATGAGCCCTCAGGGATACAGACCTCAGACTGCCACCCTGAGCAGGTGAAGGCAGAGAAACGAGCAGGATGAGTTCATTCTGGGGACGTGACTACGCAGCCCAGCTGCCAGGTCCAGGACTGCCCTGGGGCTTCACCCACAGCCACCAGAGGCCAACCCAGCCTTTGTTCCTTACTCCATGGCACCTCTGAGTCCCCTAAAACAACCTTTTATTCTCCTTTGGGTCTCAGCCCCTCTGCAGATCGAAGGAAAGCTATAAACCCTTCCTGTAGGGAAAGGCACCTCTGCACACACACAGAAAGCTCAGAACCATCTTAGGGGGCCCTGGGCTCCTGAAGACGACCTGTGCATGCCTAAGTTAGAGCCCCTGCTAACCAGAATGCACCCAGCAAGGCTGGCCATCTGTGGCCCATTCCGCCAGCGTGTGCAGGAGGGGGATGGCTTGAAGATGCAGGGCGAGGGCATGGAGGGTGAGAAAAAGACTGGCACAGCACCGGGAGATCTAGCGGACCCCAGAGGCTGCCATGCACCTGTCCTAACTGCAGTCTTCCAGGCCACCAGCTCCCTCTTCTTTCCCCCTTTTGCCACAAGCCACGATAAAAGTCCGGCCTGGCTGTGAGCTGTGTCTGCCAGGAAAGCGTAGTGGGGTACAGGCGGGGGTCTGTCCTCTGAGTTGATGACTCTAAGTGTCCATCCAACTTCCCAGCCTGCGACCAAAGCTAGAATCTTGATGATTCCGGGAATGGCAGCCGCCTGTCACCCAGGGCCACCTGCTCTGCCCTCGTGTGCAGCCCTGAGCAGGACCCCTTCCCTGGCCCTCCCTCTGGCTCGGCCCTGACCTGTACTCCCTGCTGCTCTTGAGGAAGGACAGGGCCATTTGCAGCTCCCTACCGGCCAAGCTCCCCAGCATGCTCTGTCCCTTTTGTTTCTTGGGGCTCGGAGGCCTGCTTGGACATCTGTGTACTCTCTGTTAAATTAGGTTTAGGTCATGTTCGCTTTCCTTTGGAGTTGATCCTGCTCAGAGCCCCGGATAGTGAAGTACTTATTCTGGGAGAGTTGGTTGACCCTGTGGTCAGCGAGGGGGAAAGTTATAGGTTTTTCTAACCTCTGGGTTAGTGTCCATCTCATCTGCTTGTCCCATGCTTCTCTGCATGTGGTGCTCGGCTGGGGGCGTCGCCGAGAGCAAGAAACAGATGTGGGCTGTGCTGGACCAGGGATTCGGCCGTGATGTGCAGGGA
The DNA here is from genome assembly GCF_003265705.2 of Callorhinus ursinus. NCBI lineage: Eukaryota > Metazoa > Chordata > Mammalia > Carnivora > Otariidae > Callorhinus > Callorhinus ursinus. Next base: position 59,068,151 of record NW_027397063.1, on the reverse strand, counting down.
GTGTGTGGAGGGGAGGGGGGGGTGGGAGTTCTCTGGTGAAAACTCTCCATGTGCAGATGTACCCTATTAGTATTGGGGGCAGAGGGCTCGAAAGACGTAGGGACGGGACTACAAATCCTAGCCTGGAGGAAACTCTTTAAGCTGTGTTGCTAACTCTTCTGAGCCGATTCCCCTCCTGGGCCCGGAATTCCTAGCAAGGATCTTTTGATGAGGTTTGTGGTTTTATTCACATCCTCCTCCCCACGGTGGCCAGCCGGAGCCCTCTCCACGTCTCTCTAGCTCCCAGGCCTGTGTTACCAACGGGCCCTCATTGTTGGCACATGAGCTCCATGCCTGCCTGAAGACCCTTCAACCTCTGTCCCTCCCTCTCTCACCTGACCACCCGGGTACCGTCTCTGGCCTCTCAGAGCCAGCCCAGGACCTTCCCCTGGCCAGGGCACTTCCTCCACTGCCCGGGCCTCTGTTCTGTCACTCCAGGCCACCTCCCTCCGTCCCACCCCTCCTGGCCTTCATTCGGCCTCCTCCCTCCTCGGCTCCCTCCCTTAGGTGCTGAGCGTGGGCACAGGTCCTCCCGCGTACAAGCCCACCCTCCTCCTCCCCCAGGCCTCCCTCTGTCCCCATCTTCTCTTTCTTCCTTGTCACCACCAGCCTTCTCCACAGGGTGTTTCTCAGCCTGTGTGTCTCCCTAACCTCCCCAATTCTACCCCCCCCAGGATGAAAGCGGCTCTTGCTGTACATTTTGGGGTCTCCTGGCTGTCCCATGGTTGAGGCTCCTTCGCTGCTGGTCTTCTGCCTCTTGTCAGCCTGGCATTGTCTCCTTCCTGACACTCTCTCGCGAGCCATCTCTTGTCTTGGCCTCTGGTCCTCTCCTTCCTCTTTGAGCATTAAGTGTTTCCCAGGGCTCCATAGTGGGCTCTCTTCTAGCTGACCTTGCCTACCTCTGTGATTCAGTAATTGTCCCCATATCTGTCCCTCTGGCCCAGGCCTCTTTGGAGATGCACTTGCAGATTTCCAGCAGTCTGTCGCTCCCAGGCTGTGTGTCCCTTGGGCTGATGGTTTTAGCTCTGAAATGTTCTCACCATTCCTCTCCCCTCCCCCCGCATTCTCTCCTAATCTGCCCTGCTTTGCCTCTCATCTACACCGTTGCAACAGCCCTTACATGGTCGCCCTGACTCAGCCCCCTCCCTCTTTGGTGCGTCTGCCACACAGCTATAATGCTACATTTCCATAGCTCAGGTCTGAGCATACTGCTTCTTGGTTGTTCCAGCCCTCAGTATTGGCTTCCCCTCATCTGCCCTGCATGCTTGCATAGCTGTCTCTCCAAGTTTCCTTGGAATGCTTTCTGTCCCTCCTGCTGCCCACTCTGCCACTGCTCCTCCGCATTCCTGAGCCCAAGTCAAACATCACCTCCTCCAGGAAGCCTTCCTGGGTCATGCCTCAATACACAGGGATGGGCTCTTTCCTTCCTTTCTTGGGGCTCCGCTGGGACCGCACTCACCCAGCTGTTGGGATCTCCCTGGTTTTCTTTGTCTCTCTCCCCCTAGACTGGGTGTGTCTCAAGATCCAAGACAGGCGTTATTTATTGGTGATTTCTCCATCCCTCGCAGAGTGCCTGGCCTGCCACTGGCCTCCGTACGTTTGTCTAATTAATGTTGTATGAAGATAAATTCTCTCTTACATCTGCTAATAGGTCTTTTTAAGGGAGGTCACTCTGTCACTTAGTTTGAGTGTCTCGTGTTTGTGGCTGGGCTGGGCTGAGATGAATGTCCTCCTCAGCAGAGGCAGGTTTCTCTCTGCAGTTTGTTGGATTTGCATATTTTTATTACTCTCACCTTGTGTATTCCCTCTGTGGTTTGCCCCCCAGCTTCTTGCAGTGCTGGTCACATCCTGGGCAATTAATACAAACTCCCAGATCAATGAATTTGGCCGAATTGATTTTTTTCCCCCTGGCTAGCTTTCCCAACCCTTGGTATTTTCTGAGAGTGTAGAAGAGGTCTCAGAATCCAGGCTCATTTAAATAACAGTGTAATATCAATGGGCTGAAACATCACCAGGGAGGTAAATGTATTGAAAAAAATCACCTAATGCATTTTCAAAGCCTGATTCCGGGGATTGTCACATTATTCTTGGGACAGCTCACAACTCACAAGCACAGATAACTAAATCTGTATATATACATGTTTGTGTGTATTTCCATCCTAATTCTCTAGGTTTTCTGTATATTTTAATTTTGTGAGTTTTGGTTTCATTGATTATAGGACATAGCCTTGAACCTCATGGATGCTCAATCAATTTTTGCTGAATGAATGAATGAATGAATGAATGAATGAATGAACGAATGAACGATCGAGCAGACTAGAGCTTGAGGGAGTTTTCTCTTCCTGAAGATGTAGTGATTTCTCATGGGTCGTGTGTGTCCACAAGCAGTGCTAGGTGAAGTGTCTGGTTGTCTCCCTTCTCTATTCTGGAGTGGCCAGTTTCTGCTGGAGTTGCCTTCCACACTGACAGGCTCCCGACCTTTGGTCACTTGTGTTGTGCTGAGAAGACCCAGCTGTGCTGCTTCTAGAAGTCAAAGGCAGGGGGGACTGGCAGGCAGCGTGGGAAGAAAGTTTCTACAGCCTGGAAAGTAGAGGAGGCTAGTCAGGAGTGTTTCTTGAAGGTCCTTGGAACTGCCCAAGGAGGGTGGGTTGCCCTCTTGGGTAGCAGATTTTGGCCCAGGGCTCAAGACCCCCTGGGGGGCGGTGTTGGAGTATGGTGACCATATAATTGAGCATCAAACCTGGGACACTTTTGACAGGGAAGGGGAAGGAGCACCATTAATAATTGCTCCAAAACAGTAGGCATAAGCCAGGACCATCCTGGGCAGATTGGAACATATGGTCTCCTGAGTGGAAGACAGGCCTGTTCTGGGGGCTCTTCAGTTCCGTCTGGAGAGCACGCTCGGGTAAAGAGCTGGAGCATCGTGGCAGTGTTCTGGGAAGTCAAGAGATCACCAGTGTGGGAGTTAGGGTCCTGGGCCGCTAACATCCTGTGGGGGACCCTCTCTCGGAAACTCAGGGCTCTGGGCACCAAGAGGTGTGAGGTGTCAAGGCTGAGTCACCTGGCTTGGCAGCCAGCCCTGTGCCCCCATGCCTACCCCAGCTGAGCCGCCCCAGGCTCATGCACACCCATGTGTCTTTCCTCGCTTTCTCTTGGCCCCATGAGTTCTGAAGAGGGCTGGGTCTTCCGAAAGTCTTTCCACGGGGCTGATGCCTCTGTGTCTAGGACAAGCCTCCCCAGGCTCCGTCACTTACATCATGGCCTCAGGCCAGTCGCAAAGCTTCTCTGAGCCTCTAAGATGGCAATAAGGACAACTGCCTTGGGATTAAAGACAGGAAGATGGTGGTAATGATGATTCTCTGCTGGGTCCACAAAAGAAGTCTTTTCGTAGACCGTAGAGAGGGAAGTAAGAAAAATGGAGAATGGGATCATCGTCATGATGGTTAATACCTAATTTCCACGACTCTCAAATATAGATACTGTTATTCTCCATTTTACAGATGAGAAACTGAGGCACAGAATGCTTAAGTAAGCTGCCCAAAGTTACACAGCAAGTAAGTGAGTACCGGTGCAGTGAGACTCGGACTCAGGCTTTTCTAGCCAACTTGGGGATAGATAGGGCTCCTTGTGGCAGTTCTGGGGGCTGGAGGGCACAAGGATATGCATTCGCGACACCGGCAGGTCCCCCCGCCCTGCTGTGCACACCTCTGTCTCACCAGCCCGGTCTCCAGAAAGTCGACGAGTCACGATTTCTGGCACTGACGCTGCATGTCTTGCTGGGGCTAAGAGAGGCTTATTTATAAAAGGTTTTAATAAAATAAGCATTTTGGCTCTATTGACATTCCTTCCCTCTCTTTTCTCCTTCCCCTGTCCCTGCCTCTCTCTCTCCCCCCACCCTGTCTCATACACACACATAGATTGTAGCACTGGTGTTGTGTGTGTGTGTGTGTGTGTGTGTGTGTGTGTGTGTGTGTGTGTCTGCGAGAGACATTTTTTGCCCCTAGAAGGACGTGCTCTTAAATGGAGTGTGAGGGTGCAACTCCAGCTCGAGGGTGACCTCTGCAGGAAGGGCAGCTTTCTTGGCTCTGGCAACTTATTTGTTTATTTGTTTACTGGGAGCGGAACAGGGCGCCAAGTAAGGAGAGGGGGCTGTGTTCACATTGTTCAGAGACATCTGCTGTTTTCAGTAACTTGCCAGCCAGCCGGAGCTGCGGGGTGGCTGGCTTTTCAGTGTTCCCTGTAAATATTATGACTTCGAGGACCGGGGCGGGTCCCCAGGGACTTCAAGGAGCCTGCAGGCTTGTCCTCCGCCTGGTCCCTGCATCCCTGAGGTCCCGTTGTCCTCTCCTTCTCCCAGCTGAGGGGTCACAGGTGCAGGGATGGCTCCAGGAAGAGCGGGGTGGTGCGTGTGGCCTCTATGCTCCACAAATTAGAAACGCTGGGGCTCAGAGATGGTGCCAGAGCTGAGCTTCAGAGTGGGAGGTTGGGAGAGAAGAGGTACACCGAGGCTTAAGGCCAGCTCTTGTGGCTTTAATGGGGAGGGGACAAAGAAGGAACAGTTTGTAGTCCCTGGGAGCTTGGTTCTGAGGTCAGAGAAAGGACAGTGCATGTGGACAGGCTTTACAAGGACACACCTGCCTTCAGAGCCCTGCTCTGTCCCTTACCTACTGTGTGACCTGGGGCAAGGCTCTCAACATCTCTGAACCCCAAGTAATGTATATGCAGGGCAGATGAGCAGGTGTTATCAAGCGTTCCAAAGGCCATCTAAGCGCCCCCCTGTCTGCACATGGGCCACGCTTGACCTAGCCCAGGAGAAGAGGCAGCTTTTTGTGACACAGTCATGCTCTGGGATGAGCTTCTGCAGCTCTATGTTTTAGGTTTCTCTTGGTTGGAAGATTCATCCTCAAGTCCAACCAAATTCCTTGATAATATGTACTGCTGAGCTTCTTGTTCTGTTCTCAGAGGAGACAGCTGGTCCCATCTGCAGCTGTGAGCTGAAGGCTGTTTATTATTAAATCTCCCTCAGTGTCTCTTCCTGGGGCCTAGCAACCTCAGGCCCTCCGACCCCAGAATCATAAGGTCATGTGGTTAATAATATTTGGTGGGGCCTTCCTGGGTTCAGAGCTGCAGGGAGTAAGGAGGGTTGACCAATTCCCTCCCTTTCATAGGGCAGGAAAGAGCATTTCCAAGGCCCACCTGGAGGAAGGGGATGTGTGCACGTGCATGTGGATGGGGGTGCGTGCCTGTGCCTCTTTTCTTTTCCTTCTGGTTGGCCCCAGAGTTTCAACCTCCTTAGCTGAGTGGTACAGGGGGCTTCGTGCAGGGAGCTGCTGCTGCCAGGGCCGCTGCTGTGAGCCTAAAATTAGCCCAGTAAGCGGGCACTTCTTCATCTGGCATTCCTCTCCCTGAAGAGTTTGGCCTTCTCCAGGAAGGTGGGAACCTGGAGCTCAGCCCCGGCAGCCCCGCCCCATGCCACCCTGGGGTTGTGGGGCAGAGCTGTGAGCATCTCCAACTCCCCAGGAGGCCAGAAGAGTTCCTCTCTCCCCCTCAGCCTTGTCAGTTGTCGGGAAGGCCAGGCCTGGAGAGCCGAGAGTTTTGGAGCTTGCTCCAGGTGCGAGGCTGTGCTGATCCACTTCGCATTCCTGAGCGGCCATGGGGGCAGCTGCTGGGCTGGGCTGCAGAGGACAGAGGTTTCCTCCCTTCCTTCTTGTCTCGCGCTGTGGTCGCTGCCTGCCCTTCCACGGGGCTTTCATGGAATCCACAGCACTGGAGACAGAATTCAGTTTCCCCAATGCCTCCCCGGAGACTGCTTTTTTCCTTTGAGCTTTCCGTCTATTCACAGGGTCCGTCTTCGACAGTGGCCCGGGCTGTGCGTGTGTATCTGGGTCTGAGAGTCCCTTGCACTCAGTGTCACTAGGGGGTGCATCAGAGCCAGAGCAGCCCCTTCCCTCTCCAGGACAGGACCAAGACTCAGCCGCCCCTTGTGCATGGTGGTCACTGTCACCCGAGATCAGCATCAGACCCTGGGGTGGCTGTGGAAGAGGCTAATGAGTCCAGAAAGGAGTCCGGGGCCCAGAGTGGATTCCAAATTCAATTGAATCTTCTATCTTCATGCTTTTTTCTTCTTCTGGTGAAATATACACAACATAAAGTTTGTTATTTTAACCATTTGTAAGTGTACAATTCAGTGGCAGTCAGCACATTCACCAGGTTGTGCAACCATCACCACCAGCCATTTCCAGAACTTTTTCATCGTACTAAGCAGAGACTCTGTACCTATTAAATAACAACTCCCCATTCCTCCTTGCCCCCGGCCCCTGGTAACCACTATCCTAGTTTCTGTCTCAATGAATTCTGCCTCATATAAGTTGAATCACATGACGCCTGTCCTTTTGTGTCTGGCTTATTTCACTTAGTGTAATTTCTGTGAAGTTTATCCATCTTGTCACATGGGTCAGAATTTCCTTCCTTTCTAAGGCTGAATAATATTCCATTGTGTGCATGTACCACATTTTGTTCATCCATCCACCTGGGGACATTTGGGTTGTTTCCACATTTTGGCTGTGGTGAGTAATGCTGCTGTGAACATGGGTGAACAAATATCTCTTTGAGTCTCTGCTTTCAGTTCTTTGGGGTGTATACCCCAAGGTGAAATTACTGGAACCCGTGGTAATTCTATGTTTCATTTTGTGAGGAACTGTCATACTGTTTTCCATAGTGGCTGCACTATTTTACATGCCCCCCCCCCCGCCATGCACCAGGGTGCCAATTTCTCCACATTCTCGCCAATGCTCCATGCTTTTTTTAAAGACCAGATTAAGTGTAGCCCAACCTGGGGACGAGGGCATAGAGATGATTTTAGAGGACTTTTCTGGCCTTAAAGGGCTGTTTGGTCCTCTGTCCGGAAAGGATATCTGAGATAAGAGCATCCCACACAGAGGGAACAATCCGAGCAAAGGCCCTGGGGTGGGAATGTGCCTGGTGGCCTTTTTGCAGAAGAGCAAGGAGACCAGTGTGGCTGGAGTGGGGGGGTGGCGGGGGGGCAGAGGGAGGACCCCAGATAAGAAGTCAGTGAGGGAAGGGAAGGATGCAGACTGTGAAGGGCCTGAAAGGGCCCCTGTCAGGACTTGGTCCTGCCTTTTACTCTGCGTGCAATGGGAACTACTACAGGGTTTGAGCAAGGGGTGGCATGATTCTGACTCCTGTTTCAAAAGGACCCTCTGGTTGCTTTGTTGAAAAGAGACTGTAGGGGGCAAGGGTGGAAGGTGGAGAGCAGCTTTAGGCATCCAGGTGAGCCCTGACATGGAGGAAAGATTGCACACATGGAGCCTGGGGTGATAGGAGAAGCCACCGGGAGACAGGTAGAGAGGCCTGCCAAACTTGCTACATTATTTGTGGGGCCCAGTGCAAAATGAAAATGCGGGGCCCCCTGTTCAAAAAGCATTGAGAATTTTGAGATGAATACAGCAGAGCACTAAACTGAGCGGCTGCACAGATTGCACGTTTGTGAGGCATGCCCAGCTGCTACCTCATCCAGCTTCTCCCAGGCCGACGAGCAGAGCTGCCACAAGGCAACACGTCGGCCACGGAGCTGATTTCCCGGCACCTCTGGGGAGAGGCTTCTGAGATGGGTGTTGTGAGAACCTGTGGCACAGGCCACAGGTTAAGACTCCCAGGAGAATGGAGACGGTGGTCTTGTGGCTGAAGCAGATGGTGAGCTCCCCTCCTACCATTCTGGCACAATGTGACTGAGACCTCAGCTCTGAGAAAATTCTTGGCATTTAGTAGAAAGGAGAGAGCTGCTGTCCTCCAGTAATGGAGGAGTAGAATAATACACTCTTTTTATAAAAAAAAAATGTGTTAGCAGTTTACACTTATTAATGCATATAAAATCCTCAAAGCACCCCACGGGGAAAGTACCGTTATTGTCCCTTGGCTGCAGGTGAGGACGCCGACGCGCACACGGTCTCAGCAACTTGCTCAAAGTCACACCATGAAGCAGAGAGGCCAGAAACGGAACCCAGGCTTGCCATCTCCTGGGCAGACTCCTGACCTCTCACGGATAGTGCTAATTGTGAGCTCCTGCTCGCCTCCCTGTCCCGGAGAAGCAGAGGGAGGGGAAGGACAGGGGAAAGACATGCCTCTCTGGGCTCCATCTCTGTCCATCCCTTTCTCAGACAGTAATAGTGTTGGCGACAGTCTTGACTGGCACAATTAGCACTTTCCAACATAGAGACTCACTCCATCCTCGCGCCAACCTAAAGGGTATCTTCGTTCCACAGACTAGGAGACTGATGCCCAGTCAGGTACTTGCCATGGGCAGAGGGGATGCCCCATGGGGGGGACTTGCTGTTTGCACTTCTTGTGGGGGGTGGAGGGTATCTGAGGGGGCTCAGAGGTGGGGACCCCAGGCCCTGGCACTGCGGGTGCATGCCTGTCCTGATTTCAGACTCCGGGAGAGCCCGCCAGCAGGGACTGTGTGTAAAGGGCCAGGTGGTAGGCAGTTTGTAGCCCATGGTTTAGATTGGTAAATGAGGCTGACAAAGCTCGTTGCCCAGATCCCACGCACCTCTTCTCGGCACTTCCTCCTCTGGGGGGCCCAGGATCTGCAATCCCCGAACGCCGGTGCTCAGAGCTTGGTTTTGCCTGTAGGGAGCAGAATATCCACTTGAAGGTGGAGGGCATTATCATCATTTTCCCACTCACCAACTTCAGCTTCTTGCCCATTTTCATGGCTCCCCATACATGTTTGTGGTTGATAATCATGCTGATGGCATTGGTAACTGTAACTGGGATTTTTCTGGCTTCTCTTTTCCTAGGAGACCAGAATGTTCAAACCTGGACTCACGGTTTCAGAGGCCAGGCAAGGGAAGAATTCCCTCTAATTAGGTAGGGAAGGAGCCCCAGCTAAGAAAGTCTGACTCATTGTTAGGGGGGGGGCATTCAGACCCCGGGATATCTGGCAGTGTCCTCTGGGGCTAAAAGGACCCGATTTAAATTCCGACTCCACATCTGTTATTTCATCTGTGCGGCCTGGGGTTGCGCTGGTTTCTCTTTTGAGTCTGTCTCTTCTGCCAAAGTGAGGACAATCTACTGAAGTTCACGTAGAAACCCCTGGTGAGCTCCTTAAACAGAAAGACAAACGCAGTTTCAGAAACTTTTGGAGGCTGTCGTTCGGGCAGTCTGATCAGAAGCTGGCTGAGACCTGGGGCCCTGGCTGGGGTTCTCACGTTTGCAGTTGCCGAGCACCCCCTGCTGCTCGGAGCCCCCGTGAGGCGACCCCACCCTCACCCACACGCCCGTCCCACGCTCCGAGCTGTCGCACACGCCTCTCCTGACAGCCTTCATTGTCTGCCTCACCCACTCTCTTCTCACACCTTCCCCTCCCCTTCCCGTCTCCCTCATTTCCGCACCCCCACCCCAAGGAGCAGCAATTGCTCTCCTGGATTCTCTCAAAGTTCTTGAAAACCCACCTGCTCTGTGGGCCTGAAGCCTCTCGCCTCCTGCGCTTCTGTTCCTTTCTTACCTCATCACACTCCCCTCCCCAGAGTGGAGAGACTCCATGTTATTTCCAGAGAATTGTCTCCGACGTCCTCCTGGAGGGGAGGTGTCGGTCCTAGGGACCCTGGCCCAAGCTCAGCCTTGCATGGTTCGTGAGGTCTCCGCCTCCCGCTCTGCCCACCCCCACTCTGGGGCCCCTGTACGTGCACCACCGCATATCAACCCCACTCTCCAGCTCCAGTACCTCTGCCGGGATAAGACCAGATGTGATCCCAGAGTGCCTAGGAGTGGTGCTGTCTCCCTTGCCTGGAGACGGTGGACACCGGTGTGACGGGCGAGAGCAACGTTTGAAGTGAACATTCGTGTCTGATGCCGGGTCCACGTACCGTAGAACAAGGGAGCCAGCCAGTGCCAGGATTTCACTTCGCTTGGAGAATCTCGGCCTGACTTCCTAGGCTAGGACGCTCAGAAAATGAGAGTGTGGGACAGGGCATCAGCAGCACAGACCTGGTGTGCGGAGTCAGAGGACGGCCAAAGAGAAGCCCCTCCGCCCCCGAGCTTTAGGTGACTCTATATTAACTGATATTGCTTTTATCTGAACATCATTTTTCACTTCTCTTCCTTGATCTGCACACTAACCCTGGGCCATAGGGTAGGGGTGCTGAGCATCTTCATTTTACCTTTTGGCAAACAAAGGCATGAAGATATACAACTAAAGACGTTTGACTAGTCCGACTAGGGCCAGGACCTGAGCCACAGGTAGCTTTCCTTTGCCGGGGCTTCTTCCCCCTGGCACTCCCTTGGCATCTCAGGCAGATGACCAGGATAAGAGCCCCCAGTTTCCATATGGTAGTGGGGCTTTCCCACGATAGGGTCAAGCTGCCCCCCACAGGACGGGATCCGCCGGACCATCTGGAGCCTCTGGGGAGTAAGGTGGGCACGGTCAGGCCACTAGGGTGTGGTCTTCATTATCACTCAGCCCCCACGTCAGTCTGGAAGACCACTTGCTGGTCTCTGCCTGGGGGCTCTCTGCTCTTGGGAGACTGGGTTCCTGGTCAGTCTACCATCTCAGGGTAGGAAGCTTTGTGCTCCCACGAGGGACGTGGGGCCACTTGGTGAGTGGAGGCTACGGGCCACTTTAGGGCTCTGGCTGGAAGTAGCTCTCGTGAGGAGCAGCAGAGCAGTGGTAGGGATGTGTTCTCCACACCATTCTCTCTTTATGGGTCCCACAGCCTCCCTCACCGGGAGTGTGGGGCCCGGTGACTGACTGAGTCGCAGCCTGTGGAACTCGGGCAGAATGTGTGCCACGTCTGGGACTGGCCCATGAAGATACTCTGTGCCGTCCGCAGCCTTCTTCTGCCTTTCCCCGATGACCCGAGAGGAACATGGTGCAGAGGGAGCAGAGCACTTGGCCTGTATCGTGTCTTTAGCGAGCCAGAGCTTAGCTCGTACGGACCTTCCGGGGTGTACTTGTCTCTGCGGCAAGGCCTGGCCGGTTCCCACACCGCAGTACATGTCAGTCCGGGCGCTGGTCCCTGCTGCGCGCCTGCCGGGTGTCTGATCTTCGGCACTGCGAGTGTTTCCTCATCTGAAAAAGGAGAGCGTCTAGCCCTTTCGGGGCCTGAAACTTGAAGATGAGCGTTGAGTGACCCCGCTGGAGAAGGAAGGGTTCCTGGCCAATGGTGAAGAGATGGGCAGGTGACTGTGGTGCCCCAGCTGTTTTTCAGCTTTGTTCCCAAGTGTAATTTGTGGATCTAGCTTTGGAGATGCCCAGTTCAGACCTGGTTATTCTTATTCATTCATTCATTCACTCATTCATTCATTCATTCATTCAGTGTTTCTTGAGCATTTATTCTGTGCCAGGCACCGTGCTAGGCGTTGATGTTTCACCGTGAGCAGATGGGCTTTGCCTTTATGGAGCTGCCCGTCTAGTAGGGAAGTGGTTCTCTGATGAGAAGTCACATTGGCAATGGTAACCTCCCCCTCGTACTCAGCACGAAAGGGAGGAAGACGTGGGCCTGTGGTGGCTGCTAGGGGGAGGTCCCAGCCACTTTGGGAGGTCAGAAAAGGCTTTTCAGAGGAATTGAATATTTGGCTGCCATCTAAAGGAAGAGTAGACGGTAACAATGCAGAGAGGGGTGAGGGTGGGCGTGGGGTTTTCTTGGGTGAGGGACTAGCACATCCTGGGGCAGGCTGGAGCGGGGATTGAACTCAAGGGTAGTGATGGCAGGAGGTAGTGTGAGAAGAGGCTGGAGAGGCAGAAGTATAGGCAGAGGACACGCGCACATGTAGTTGAGTTAAGGAGACTGGATTTTATTCCAGGAGCCGTGGAAGTTATCAGCTGGAAGTGGGAGAGGAAGTGGAGTTTACGTGATCAGATCTGTGTTTTGAAAGGATCATCTTGGCTGCTGTGTCAAGCTCCAGCTCTCGTCTGCTCTGCTCTTGTCAGCCGGCGGTGGACAGGTGTGCGTGTTTGCGTGGGTGAACACGCGCACGATTTTAGAAGGGCCATGGGCTGAGGTTCCCTTCTTGCTGGGGCATGTCTCTCCATTGGTCTGCGTCAGCACAGATAAAGAGCACTCCATGCTTGAAACGCCAGAGGATGAAATTTCCCCAGGGGATGACGGGAATGCACCAGATGCGAATCCTAATTCTGGGAAGAATGCTGATAGAGAAAGGAGCTATTGTCTAAAATTAGGCTTGGGGAATATTTCAGTGAAACATGTTCTTCCTGTCCTTTTCTTGCTGAGGGCTTGGCGCTGCTTCCTCCCACCTGCTGTCCAGACTTCTCTTCTCCAGGCTCTCCTCCTGACCACCGCATTCTCTTAGCTCACTTGGCCACCTTTGCTCTGGCGGCCCGTGGCGCTAAGTTTGAGGTGTTTGTTGTTAGGTGTTTTAGATCCCACTGGGCATGCACATGGTAGGCAGGCTGGCCATTGACTGTGATTTCCCCTTAGCAGGTCATGTCCTGAGGCCTCTATTGGACAAAAGGCCTCTAGAAACCAAAGTCTCCTCCCACTAATGAGGTGGTTCTCAAAAACGAATGGCCTGGACTGGGAGACCCTGGCCTTGGGTAGAGAGAACTTATAATCCTCAGAAGAAATTCTGATTTCTCTTACAGAAGTGCCAGGGTCCAGAGCCTGCTTAGCTTAACTGCGACCACCTTGGCTGCACTCAGGGTGTTTCCTTGTTCTTTGATCCAGTGGGCCTCCAAACTGAGGGCCACCTTAGTCATAGTCCCACTAAAACAGGCAGAACCTCTAAGCAGTCCATGAGTCCCCCCGTACCCCACTGCAGCCCCGTGCCTTGCACTCCCAAGTCTGCTGCACACACCCCCCCCAAACAGCCATGAGAGAATTCAACCTTTGAGTGAAGAACCCCCACGTCACTGTCGCCACCAGGACTCCCACTATTACTCTGAAGGCCTGCAGGGAGCCCGGCTATGGAACTCTGCTGGACTTCCTCATGGCAAGTGCCTAAGAATCACCAGAACAGATGCTGACATGGACAGATGAGCAAGGTGTTCACTCCTAGCCTTCCACATGTCGTGTGAGTGCCCCGTCCAGCATCCCCAGATGCCAGATGCCCAGCACGCAGTGGGGCCCTGGGCAACACTGAAGGATGAAATCAGCCCTTGGAATAGCCGGCCTGCCAGAGGCCTCTCACCCCTCTGGCCCCTCATGCATTCTTGGGGCAAACTCTTAACTGCAGACAATTCTTTCTCAGAAAAGCAAGATGGTACCTGCTGACCTTAGGTTGTAAATAGCCTTCCTTCTCCAGATTGCTCTGAAAACCGGGAACAGGGGGGGCCTGTCTCAGATGAGTGGCTGAGCCCAGAGACAGGATAGGCTGGGGTGATGTTGGGGTGACGCCTTGACACTTGACTGTGGGGGCCCAGAGTTTCCAGGAAGGACACCCTGTGGAAAGCCCTCTTGGCTGAGATTACTGGCCGCAGAACCTAGGAAAGCTCCGCGCCTGGTTTATCTCTGTTTGTCGTCCACTGAGGAACAATGAGAGTGTGCTTCCTTCTCAGAGGTAGAGCTGTTTATATCTGCAGGATCTTGATACCTACGTGCATGCTTTCACACACAGAGACTTGGACATAATCAGTCTCCCACTTTGGACTCCGTGGCTGCGAACAGACAGACACTAACCAGATCTGGGCTGTTTCCCCTGGGAACAGATGTGCTGCCCTGGAGAAGGGACTCTGGTAGGGGTGGAGGTGTCACTGGGGGAGGAGGCAGAGAGAGGGTGGGGCTAACTTGGAAAAGCCCGGCTGAAGGTGCGGTTAGGCCGAGTGGGAGCCCAACTCCCTGACAAGGAGAGACGCCCCAGGGTCTGCCATGTGGGCGACTCTCCCCTCTTCAGTCCCGGCTCGTCTGCCCCGTAACTGGTGCGCTTCTCAAGTTTCCCATCTCTGTCCTAGGTCCCCTGGGCATTCAGGTCTCCCGGGGCCTGGTGGGGGTCGGTCAGTTGTGTTTTCAGTCCTCCGCTCACGGAATCTCCTGGAGTCGTCTCTCCGCCACAGCCCATCCTTACGCTCGTCCTCCCGGTGCGGCAGTATTCCCAGCCTGCAGACCTCTTTGGGCCTGCCTTTCTTTGCAACTAGAGACAGATGGTTCTCCTTCTCGGTGGTGGTGAGGAGCAGGGTTGCCTGATGGCTAGCCCCTTCCTCGCTGGGTGGCCTGGAGCAAGTTGCCTAACCTTGCTGTGCCTCATTTTCTTCGTCCATAAAATGGGAATTCTAACTGGACCCGCCCCATCGGGCTGTCATGAGGATCAGATGAGGTTACCCCTGCACACTGTAAGCGCTCGGCAGACACTAGTTGTTATTAAACATCGTCTCATCGTGGAACTCCTCCTCCCCACCCCCACCCCCGTCTGCGGTGGCTCCCTGTTGGCGGTGATGCCAAGCTTCCCGTTGGGGTAGACCGTGGCTCATCATCTGGGCTCCTCGAATACGCAGCACCCTCCCGTCACTTTCTGATCCTGCTGGGTGGCCTCTTCACCACACTGGCCATGCTATGATTTTTCAAGCTTGTCACTTTGATGTGAAAATTTCCCCTCTCTATCCAAATTCTGTTCAGCTCCACACACAAGCCTCGCCCCTCCCTGAAGCCTGTCTTGGCCTCTGGGGCCCATGGGAGACATCTGCGTTCGGAACCCAGCCATCTTGCTCTTCATCGTCTATTCGTGTGGTTTCTCCAGTGCTCTCCACCTTAGCTGAGAGTGCCTTGAGCAGGAGCCCCATCTTGAATGTCTGTAGCATGTCTCGTGGGGCCAGCCACACTGATTTGATTCCTTTAATAGGATAGTTGGGAGTTGACCGTAACCGTCAGTAGAAACGTCTCCATCAAAAAACACAGAGAGGTCCTATCCTAATTTTATAGGCACCAAAAGGTCAAGAGATGTGTCCTAAGGTTCCCCAGTGACTGCAGTAGAAATGGGATTGGACTCCAGCCCAGGGCCTGTGCTCCCTCAGGCCTGATCCTGTGCTACCGGGGAGCTCCTGGCCAAATTCCACCACTCAGTGAGTGTCACTGATGCAAGCTGGACCAGCCCTGCAAGTGCCAGGCAGCAGCTTTGTTTTGGCTTAGGTGGCTTGTGCTAGCCCTTGCGGCACTCACAAGGACCTCTGTCCCAGCTCCCAGGGCCCTTCCGGATGAGGGGGGCGGCATTGCTGCTGTGAGACCTGGGGTGGGGTGGGGAAAGTCTGGCCCTCTCTCAGCCCTCGTTTTCCCAGTCCTGTTCTGGCTCCTGGAGCAGCCCAGCTGAGACTCGTAGGCTCCAAGAGAGTTCCCCACCCCCTGGGTGTTAGTCCAGTTAGCTGCATTAAGCAAGGAAGCCAGTGGGCATGGTTAATGCCAAGCAGCAGAGAATTTCTAAATGCATTTGATAGTTTGGAATGCACTGGATGATTTGTAGCAGACTTCCTTTCTTAATTATTTTGAGCTCATACTGAGGTCAAATCGGTTTGTATTCCTTGTGTACGTATCCGCTGCCTAGAAATGGCCGTGGTTAAGATGAGCCAGTCATTCCTTGACATGTTTGCCCATTCTCCTCCTCACCAAATGTTTATAAGTGCCTGCCACGTGCCAGGCACTGTGTGGGGTTCTGAGGCTCTGTGTGATGTGGTCTTGGCACCCGGAGCGCTACCTGGCCGACCCCATGGTAATTTGCTATGGATACTTCTCAGCGTGAAGACCTTAACTGACCAGGAGAGAACCCGGGGCCAAGTGTGGCAGTGCCCACGTTTCTGAGCACCTGTGCCCTCCCCTCTGCTGGTCAGGACTCAGCTGCTCCAGGGTCCACGGAAGATTTGTCAGGCTCTGCTTTCTGCTGTAGCTGTGGCCCTCTTTAAGCAAGCCCTGCTGGCAAGCATTCAGACTTGCAAAGCTGATGGATGAGGGGAGCGATCGTTTGCTTCAGGTAGGGGACTGACTACAAAGGCTGCACCCCAGGCTTCCTTCCCATGGTGGCTTCCTTGGTGCAGACCCTGATCCACAGCAGACCATCAGGAATGGCTGATGCCAGCCAAGAGCCTGCTTGGGCTTTCCTGCCCTTGTTGCTGGTGGGGGGCAGGGCTTTTCGGGGGGAGGGTTTGGTGGCTGGGTGTGGGCTGCTGCGTTCCTCTCCTCTCGAGTTGTCACGCTCTGTCATCCCAGGTACAGGCACATGGCCCGGGAATGAGAGCATCTGGTATGGCTGTCTTGGCTTCCACTCCAGCCTGCCTTGCTGAGGACTCGGGCTCTTTCCATCCACCTCAGGCCTGGGAGGGACTCTGTTTCCTCCAGATGGGGAGAAGAAAGCACTCTCTGGGCTCCTCTGGTCTGGGTGCTCTCAGGATGGCGATGTCTTTCGGGGGTTGAGATTCTGCCCTACAGGCCTTCATGATGTTTTCCTGGATCCCACGGCATCCCTGGGAAATGCCCATGTTCTGGGGGTCAGAGCAGAGTGTGCTGAGTCTTTGGGGAGAGGTGAGGAGGGGAGGGCTTGCCACAGTGGGGTTGGGGTCGGTATAAGCAGCTGGGACTAAGAGAGGTCAGTGTGGTAGCAGGGAACAGGGGGGTGAACTAAGGGAGAGGCAGGGCTTTAGGCTGGCACAGGAGGTCATCTTTAGGAGAAGACAAAGGATCCTGGACATGCCCCTCGGCAGAGGGACACTGGCCAGACGGGTCGAGAGCCCGAGGGTCTGTGTGGTAGGCTCATCAGAGGGTGCTGCTGGGGCTATCAGGGACAGCCTACGGGGCCAGGCCAGGGCTGAGTTTCTGTTCACTTTCCTCCACCAACTCAATTAATTTTGGGAAGAAAGAAAGGAATTTGAGTTGTAGAAGAGAAAGAGGAAGACAGGCTGAAGGACAAGAGAGTAACTGTGGGCGCTTCTAGTCCCACCACAGACCTCAGGGACTTTGCCGCCTCAACCTCTGCAAGATCCCTCACTGTCCCCCCAGTTCAGTCGGAACCCAAGGCCTGGCTGCTCCTGAGGTGGGGCACTCAGACAACTTTCGCCTTCCTGCATTTGCGTATGGAAATGCTGAGGGCCCATCAGACAGGAGCACAACGTGTTCTAGAGCCTGTGCTGGCCCAGGCCTGGCAGCTCGCTGAGAGCCTCTGGAGAAGCTTGGGTCTTTGTTTTCATTCCTGAGTTAGAGGCTCTCCAAATGCCTCCCAGCAACCCGCTTTTAGGAAAAGGACATGTGGACTCTCTAGTGAAGGGCTGTTGTCCCCAGGCAAGAGCCTGAAGAGGCCTCTGGACGGAGGCGAGGAGCCCCTTCTCCAGCAGGGGCAGTCCCTATCTTTGGAGGCCTCTTCTCATGGGTGGAGCC
Organism: Callorhinus ursinus; assembly: GCF_003265705.2. Classification (NCBI taxonomy): domain Eukaryota; kingdom Metazoa; phylum Chordata; class Mammalia; order Carnivora; family Otariidae; genus Callorhinus; species Callorhinus ursinus. The sequence goes on along the minus strand of NW_027397063.1, from coordinate 59,050,785 downwards.
CCTGAGCTGCTGCCCAAGAGGCATGGGAACAGCAGTTCTGCCCCCAGCCCTTGCCCATCCTCTGAGCCCGGGTGGCAAGTGCACAATGCTGTAGGGCCCCAGGCCAGAACCCCCGCCAAGTCTGGTCATGTGTCACCCTCCCTGGGAGATGCTCTGGGAAAAGCACCCAGCAGCGTTCCTGGGGCTTCAAGACACTTGACAAATACCAATCGATGTCCTTCCCCTCCCTCCTACCTACCCTCAGGGACTGGGGATAGATTGGTTGGGGTTCTCGGTTTCTTGCTTTCACTGTATCTAAACCCAGTTAGGCAGTGGAAGATAACTGCTTTTTGGACATTTTATATTATTGCCCTATTTAGTTTATCAACAGGACCTGAGAAGTAGATAGTACATCCTTCTTTTGTAGAAGAATCTTGGGCTGACTAGGGACGTTACTCAGTGAACACCACTCATCTAATAAGTAACTGAGCTGAGACCTGAACCCAGGTCTTCAGACATCAGCTCTCACGGACTTTCCCCATGCTATGCTTCACCTCCTTGAGATAACGCAGAAACCTGCTCCTTCATCCCTCTGGGCCTCTGTTTCCCAGCTTGCCGAGTGTAGCCACTGCACCTCCTTCCACCCTTGAGAGCCCAGGCACTCTGTCTGCTTTGTCTCTGCTCTGGCGTCTGGGCTCGGGCCCAGCTCTTGTCAGGACCACTACCTCGGAAACTGTGCACCGTTTCTCAAGTGGCCTTCCCGTGTTCACACTTCCAGCCCCATCCTGCCTGCCTTCATCTTACACGCTCTGTGTGTCGTGGCTTCTCCCTTCTGCACGGGAGCAAGTATTAGGAGAGGAGGAGGCAGGATGGGCTCAGGCTGCTGTTGGATGCTCAGATCTAGAAACCTCTGCTGTTTGCTGTTCTTTAAGTTGAGGTCAAAGCTAAGCTGTATAACACACAGACGCCAAGACACAGTGGCTTTAAGGAGATGAGTTTCTTTCTTTCTCAGGTAATTAGAGTCGAAGTGACCTGGTCCAGTTCTGTGGGGTTGTTCTCACCTACAAGGACATTATCCCCATCTGTTTGGTCAGAGCTGGGTTCGGAGCCCATCCACGTTCCGGTCCGCAAGAAAGTGCTAAAAGGTGCTGGTCTAGGTCTGATGATGGAGAGTCGTACATATCACTTCCACTCACGCCCCTTTGATCTGAGCAGCTGTGTGCCCAGCTACTTGGGTGTTGTTTTGGAAGAAAGGGAGAATAAATTTAGGTAGACCACAACCAGTCTCTGCTATAGCCTTTAAAAAAATGGATTTTTTTAAAATAAAAAATTAGTATCAGTGATCTACTCCAAAGGGATGTGGTAAGAGGTGGTAGTGTGATCATCTAGAGCTCACCAGGTGGACCTCAAGCTGAGACTATGTTTCTGGAGGGTAGAGGGGTGGGGAGGGCAGTCTGCAAATGAATGTCTGCCACACTCATCCTACGGGGTGCTTTTTATAGGCATGCACCAGTAATGGCTGAGTTTAATGGCCCACCCCTCGGCACCCAGGATATGTTTCCCTTCGCCCTGGGGAAGACTTACCTCTAACTCTTCATACCTCATGGCCTCAGTGCCAGCCCTAGGCGCCCTTCCTGCCCCTTGTTAGCAGGATGGCTGGGAATGAGTGGCGACTGGACCGGGGCCAACTCTTGGTTTTCTCTCTGATACGCTGGGTCACACTACAGAGAGGGGCTCCCAGGATGTCAGGGCCCTTGGGAAGCAGCTGGGAGTCTCCTGTTTTACGTAAGGAGAAACTTCCTGGGCCCCAAGAGGACTTGCGGAGGTAGCCGATCCAGGGAGGAGAAGGGTTGGGCCTGCCATAATCCAGGTCCTTCGCTGTTCACCCAGCCTCGCCACAACGCCATTTTCCACATTATTTCTCCCCTCACGGGCTCAGCCTCCGAGGATTTCTGAGGGACAGACCCATGGTCAGCCAGCCAGGAAGGGACTCCCCAACACTACATCCAGATCCAGTTCCCAGCCCAACTGAGCTTGCACCCCACTTGCTGGGACACACAGACTTGTCTCACGGCTCATCTCCCTGCTGGAAACCACCTCTAGGCCTTTACTGTTATGGCCGTTAGTGCTGTTCGTCTGTCTTTCGCTGTGTCATCTGCGTTTCGTTTAATTCTAACTCAGGCCTTGGCAGCCTTGTGGATGGGGGTCCTGTACCCCCCCATCTCCTGCCTTGGGCTGTGTGCTCAGTGTCTGAAGCAAAGACTGCTAGGGGCCTGGACTGTCTTCTGAGGTGACCTGGAATATTCAAGGCCTTGAAAGAGCCCGGCAGCCCTCAACTTCCTTTTCATCCATTTATTCATTTAGCAAGCATTTATGAGTGCCTGCTGTGTGTCAGCCCCGTCCCGTCCCGGAGGAGGAGGATGTGCTAGGGAGCCGGAGGAGGCCTGGCCAGCCCCACGGGGCTTTCAGCCAGTTCTCACCGCACCAAGCCACTCACGGCATGGCCAGCCCAGCTACGGGGCTTTACGTGGGGAGCATGTTTGCACCGGTATCTTATTAGCAGGTGACCTTCACTCCATTTTAGAGATGAGGGCTTTGAGATCCCAGTAGGTACTGTGACTTGCCCAAAGTCACAAGGCTAGTCCCCCGGGCCCCCCGACTTCCAGGACTGTGCTCCACCCATTGTTGCTCCCTGCCTTTCTCAGCAGGCCGTCTGTGGGGTAGCCTCTGGGGCCCCCCAAATCCCTGCTGGGGTACCTGTCCTGAGCAGCTCCAGGGCACCCCTCTGCCCTGGGCACACGCGGGGTGCCTGGGCCTTCCACACACACCGACACAGCCCCAGAGCGGGTTGCACTACCAAGTCGAGGTTAGGTAAGCAGGATAATGGCAGTTTCACTTTCTCTTGAGCTTTCCTGTTTTCCTTCCAAATTCAGCAGACCTAAAATGGGCCCTGGAGGTGAGGCCTGGAGGGAGGGAGGAGGTTCGTGCGTGGGTGGAGAGGCATGAGGAAAGCCCGCCCCTCACCTGTGCTGGGTGGAAAGCAGAACTCTGTGTTTGGTGGTGCTCTTTTCTCCCCGCTGAATCAGATTCCAGCATTTTGTCAGCCCCTTCCCTCCACCTACACAGCCTGGCATCATCCTCTTATGTCACCACCGCTCACCTGGAACAATGAAAGCCTGTCTGACTTTCCTGGAAGGGGGAGGAGGAAGTTGGGGGGTGGGGGAACTTGGAGGGGGGGCTGGATAATTGTTCTCCAAGATGAGATTTTTGGAGAAGAGAAATTTCACTTGCACTGGATTATAAATAAACTGCTAGCCCGCAGAACTTCTTGCCAGGCCACAAAGCAAACTCTTCCTTACCCCGGAGATGAGAGAACTGCATGAGAAGCTGCTTATGGGTGAGCAGACCCACCACCTAGTTTCTCTAGAAAGGCTTTCCGAGGCACTTCCACCAGGCCAGCCTCTCTGTCACCCCTGTTCCCTCCACCCCAACCTGTGTCCTTGCTTTGGTTTGGGTGAGAATGTATCTGCATTTCCACACCACTTTATACATGTGATCCCAGCACCTTGGTGGTTGGGGAGGCTGTTGCCTGACAGGGATTCTGAAGGACTCCAACTTCCCCTGGGATTCCGCATGGATCCTGCATGGGTCAGAAGGGAGACCTTCGTAGGACTTCCAGCTGTAACCAGCTGTCTATATGCTGCACTGTTGAGCATTCCATTACATTTCAGGAGAACTGGGAACAGAATATTTGAAATAGGGGATTTCCCAGAACATCCTGTGAATGGCCTCTCCAATCATGGTAGTATGGTCAGGACAAGTATCCTGCCTGAGCAGCCAGAGACTCAGGCTGTGGCTACTCCTGGATTGTCCCAGGTGGCAGAGACCCTGGCCTTCACCCATTGCCTCTCTAGTTTTATATATACACACATAATTTTTTTCTTTCTTTCTTTTCTTTCTTTCTTTTTCTTTCTCTTTCTTTCTT